>NW_010423257.1:6151-17187 GCF_000710305.1 Buceros rhinoceros silvestris
TTCAGCAGAAACTCCACCCACCAAAGCTTTCCGGCAGGAAATCAAGTTACAAACATTACATGATCTGAGCAAATTCTCATACACTGATCCTACCCTGGGGACAGCACACTTTTGCAAACTGCTTATTGAGGCTGTAGTTTTAGATACCTTAACCCTTTCTGGAGTGTCACTTTGAGGGCATCACAGCCTCTTGTGCTGGCCAGGCTGTAGAGAGCACAAGCGAGAAGAAGATGGGTATACAACTGTTGGGGTCATTCTTCATCAGTAAAGAAGTCCTGAAAGCTGTCTTTATGTGGAGGAAAGAAGAGGAGGGCTGGGGAGTCTTTCTTCTACTTGCTTTTCCTACTGAAAAATTGAGATCTGTTGACAATATGTTTCCTGGAACACCCTAAAGATGACCAAAAAACATGTGGTTTCTGGCACCGGCCTGACTGTGCAAGTGAAACCTCTCAGTGGAGAAAGGAACCAAATTGTACTTGGACTGTTTCAGACACATTGTTTTTTATTAGCAGAAATGTCTGAAAAACAATAGGAGAAAAGCCGTCGTCGTAAAAATTCAGACACCTATTGCTTCAGCTAAGGGTTAAGAGAAATTGTAATCGGTGTGGGTAATATGTGTAACGTGGTGAGCCTTAAGGAAATAAACCTTGCTTCTTGCTAGTAGCCCCGAGATTTAAAATGAAAAAGCATAGAGAGGAAGGGGGCTTTTCTGTTCACAGAATAGGAAGCAGAAAGGAGCACAGCTCATATTTTTCTCTTTATCCAATTACCAGCAATGTAGACGAATGTCTGAGACCGAGAAAAGCAGAAAGGTGGAAGCTGCCTGCAGTGACAGCGAGGCTGTTTTTCGCATGATGGCTCTTTCTGGGGACTTGCAGCTCCTCAGCACGCTGCTGGAGAGCAGGAAGGTGGGGATGGCCCTTGCTAGCAGTGCTTCCCGCTGCAGCACGCGTGTGCTGTGTCTCAGGTTTCCTTTTTGTTCGACTAAGAAGCAGAGCATCTCCTGATGAAGGTCACAGCTTTGATCCCCACGGCTTGCTCTCGTGTTTACGGATGGCCAATATTAGTAACACGGGCTGGTGCATGCACTGCTCCGCGCCTGCCCTTGTCTGACTGCAAGGGAGCAGGGGCAGGATAACAAAAGGAAGTATAAATAGAGTCTTTTAAAAGCCTGTTAAATAGAAATAGACTTTTAGGGAGGAGAGAGAAAGAATGAGGCGTGTTGCCATAGTAACTGCCAATGGTTTATTTAAGAAGGGCAAAGAAACAAACACCACCAAAAGGCGAAGTCAGGAGGGGTTGAAGATTGCTGAAGGAACCTGTCAGGATACAGATGTGGCGGGGCCAGGTAAGAGCAGTGAGCTTCTACCAAAGCTGCGCCGAAAAAATTCAGCCTGCTTTGCCTCTTGCAAAGTGGTCTGGAAAATGTCGCTGTGAAACGTGCATTTCCACTTAGGTAAACAGTGTTTCCAGCTTCTTGGGGGTTGGAGGGTGGGAAAATGCATGAGAACAAATGTCAGATTGGTGGAATCATCAGGAGCAAAGGGCCACCTTACCTCTACCCAACCGGAACCCAAGTAGTGCAAAGCCCAACTCATGCTTTTGGTCATCTTGGTGTTCAGGAATAGCAGCGGGCTATTCAGAGGCTCCCACAGTGTCAGCTATCTAAAATTGGACCTGAATGTCCTTTTCTGTGTGAATCAACAACATGGGAATCATCTTTATTGTTCCTTTTCCCACCACGTGAAAGCGCTCGCCGGGTCAGGAACAAACACCAAAGACTGAAAACGCTGGCAGCTGTGGTGGACAAAGGTGCTGTCTGCCTTCCCTTACCCCAGCTGCTACCTCGCTTTCTCCTCACATGGTTTTGCTCAGACTGTTAGGAAGAACAGCTGACCGTAACGGGCTGCATTCATCTCCCTGTGCCCAGAAGGCTGCATCCTGCCTGAAGACTGCCTTGTGCTAAATGCTGCGTGTTCACAGGGCACAAAGACGCTTCCTGCCTCGAAGAGCTCTTAACACAAGGTAAGAAACAGCAGATAGAAAAGCAGGTGTCATGGTACCTGGAAACACCATAACGGGATCGTTCCACTCTCGACCTTACAAGCTGAAAGCCCAGAAGCAACTCGAATGTCCCTGTGGTTGGGGTGTCTTTTGCTGGTTTGTTTTTAATTTTTCAGTTTCTAAATCAATGTGAGGATTTCCCAGTTCCTGACTCATAATTTTGAAAATCTTAGGGCTGGTATCACTGGAAGGGTTCAAACAGCTGAGGAGCCACAAAGGGAACAAAGTTCCCTGTGAGGAGAGCTAAGAATTGCAAAAAAATGGTAGTTTCTTCTAAAAACCTCACCAGCAACTTCACTGGAGAAAGGGAAACCATCGCAAAAGTCTCCCGACTCTCTGCAGTGGAGATCAGGCACCCTGGACGTTCCCGTCTTATTTTGCTTCATGATAAAGCAATACTGTGTATTGACACAATAGAGCAGGCGACTCTCTGTGGAGTTCCTATCAAAGGGCTCCTTCCTCTCACCAAGAGGGAGGCAAAGCATTTCAAATCTCTGCGCTAGGAGCTGAAAGCCCTACTTCTCCTTAGAGCAATCCAAACGGTTGTTCTCAATTTCCTTCCCCAATACCTCTCTGCTCAACGAGTGTGTTGCAGCAGTAGCAGCAGCAACAGCTCCTCCACGTTACTGATCCCCTGGATGAAATTTGATGAACAGCTTGAAAGACTGATGCCTCTGTGAGCCCATTAACACAGACATGTTTGCCGGGGGATGGAAATGATTTTCATACAAAAAAGGGCCCTAGGTTACCTAACTCAAGCCAATTTTTGTGCAAAACCAAACCTACGGGTGGCGTATTTATTTTTAGGATTTGAGCTAAATTCTCTTCATTTTCTCCCCCAGAGCAAGAGGCTTAATCAGAACCCGACTGCTTCACTTTCTGCATTTCCCTGACCCCATGGAGAGTTATCCCATATGCCCACCCATGCATGAGAAATTCAGAGTGAGCATTTTCGGAAGGTTTCACACAGCCTTTGATGTCTCCTAGCCTGGGAAATTGGTCCTCCTCCTGCTTCCCAGCTTGGAAGGTCTCACTGTGGTATCTGCAAGAGATAACACTGCCTTTCGCTGTCTGCACTCCGGGCCAGTTGGACTGTTGGCCTCTGTGCTGCGGGGCTGCAGAAGGGATTTTTCCCTCCAGATATTGCAGGAGGGCCCTCTTGGAGAGGCTGGCCCGCCTGCAGAGCTGGCCAGCCCGGGCCGCTCCTATCCTCTCTTCTCACAGAGATTGAGTTATGCCAGGCTTTGACCTAAGTGAAACTGCTGACGGTCACAGGGATTTGACTAATCTCCTTAGGCTGCTGTGAAATTTGTGATTCCTTTTAGGGAATAGAATTTTTTTATGATTTTTTTTCCCTTCGGGCTAACTTGCAGTGTAAAAATAAACCGAAGCCCACGGTGGGAGATTAATTTCCTCCCGAACTCAGGAAGGGCAGTCAGTCAACACAAGATCCTCCTGGCCCATCCCAGGAGGACGCTGCTCCTGGATTCATTCCTGGAGACAGCTGCTATCCGACCTTGCCGTAGGACTTCCTTCCCCAGTGCTCTCCTCCTGGCTCTGCCGTAGCCCCATGGGGTCTGAGTGCAGCCGGTGGGCACAGCCCAAGACATTTTCTTTCCTCTTGGCTCTGCTCTGCCTCAGAGTACTCTGCTAGCAACACTTCTGGGGGTGGGGAGCTGAAATGATAAAGTCTTAATTTCTAGTTATATTTGACCCATCTCCTAACGAAGGGAGAAACCCCACCTCCCCAGGTATCCAAACTCTAAGGGTTCATGAAGAATTTTGCTTCCAGGCTCACAGCTCAGAGAGCCTCTTTGCAGTGTGGTCCTCCCAGGGTAATGGTCTCCTTTCTGTGCAGAAAACCCCGTTCCTGTGGTTCTTCCCATCACTCCTGTTGCCAGCACGCTCCTGTCCTGTCCAGAACACGGAAGGGTTTGCACCGTGCCCATGATACATCTCCCAGTTGCCCAGCATTAGGTCACCTTTCCTGATTCTCTGATTCTTCCTGACCCAAACAATGTTTAAGGGTGGATTTGTTATACTTTATGACCTCCTCAAAGACCCTACGAGAGTTACAGCTTGGCATGGTGCTCTTGCACCTGAAACACAGCAGAAACACTGGACCCACCTTCCATGTGGAAGTTTGTACGTGGGTCTTTGGGGCAAAGAAACCTCTGCAGACCCCTTGGTGCTTATGGTTGCTGCACAATGCTTGTATCAGTCAAATAATTAAGAACTGGTTGCTCACACAAATGCCAGAGCCTGGCTCATTTTTGCTGTGCTCCAGGGCTTCCCGTTTCTAGACATTCCCATGAATTAAGCTGAGCAAGCTGGCAGGGGAGAAACAGTCTCTGAATGTTGGCATGAAAAGCCTCACCACAAATTCAGCTGTCATTGTCCCTCTGCTTTGAAAGTTTTAAGCCTTTCAATTAGGGAGAAATGACAATACCCAGAGTGGGATTCCTTTGCTCTTATTTTGGCATGTAAAATTGAGATGTCTGGCTTCAGACGACCCCGTCACCATCAGCTCCCTTTGTTACCGGTGCAGAGGAATAGGGTGAACCAGAGTGTGATTCAACCTACAACAGTATCTGAGAGAGGTCAAATGAATCACAGACTGCAAAAGAAGCTGAAGCTGCATGGTCAGACGTAAGAGTCTACATTTTAGATGCCTAAATTCAAGTGAGATGAATTCCACTCCTGTGACTCAGGTGGTCGGTCGCCCAATGCAATGACAAGCGACCACACTGAGTAATACAGCTCTGATTTCATGACTTACCTTCACCTCTGCCTCTTTTTCCTGCCTGTCTAAAGACATGGCACTCTCCTGTTGACTCATTCCTTAACCCTCAGTGGCAGGACAATGCAAGACAGCATCTAGGACTGAGCGTGTGCTTGTCTTCTGGGGAGCAATCATGTGGCCTTACCTTGTACTTCCAGGTTGCTGTGTTTTCTCTTCTCCAAGACAAGCAAAAAAAGTCACAGGCAAAGTCTGAAGAGCTCAAGAATGCAATGTTGAGAGGTCAAGAAAAGGCTGAGGGCTTGTGCTGGCGGGGGAAGCTGGGAAGAGGGCCTGGGGTAATAGCAAGGAGGGGAACGCGCTGGGGATGAACATGTGAACATGAGTCATTTCAAAGATGAAAAGCACCTGGCACAAGACAACATGAGAAAACCCTAGAATCATGGAAAACGGGGCTGAAAGGTGGACTTGGGCATGTAATCTACTCCAACACAGGAGGTCGTATCTAGGTTTCTAATGCTCACCAACGAAAGAGAGAGGTGGTTTTGCTAGAAGGGCATAGATACTGCCCTGCGTGTTTCCTGACACCTTGGATATGCGTCGTTCGTTGTACAACGAGCAGCATTACCCCCCTGTGAGCTGCAGTGCTGGGGATTTTATTCTCACAGTGCATTACTAGAAGTTCTTTTAAAGTTTTCCCTAGAATTTTCTGGCTACTTTATCCCTAGAAATCACCAGCTGGGAAAAGGATTAACAAGCGGTTGGGTCCTCCTTCTCTGAACCTCAGCGGCATGTCATTGACATCACACTGCTCTAGGACCCCAGATTCCCAGTGGGAATCTGCTGCCTGAGATATGTGGCAATCCTCAGCATGTGAGATCTGCAATAGAGGTGCCAGACTGTGGCAAGGAAAAGTGCCTTGGGCAGGGCAGATGGGAGAGAGCTGGCGGGGACCAGAGTCACAGGATGGCTCTTGGGTGCATCTCTACCACTTTTGCTGCTTCTGACAGGGAAAGGAGGCCGTGGCTCAGGGCTGTGCTTCTCTCCCTGAGCTAAGGACGTGGAGAAACTGCGCACACAGCCAAGTGCAGTCATTTGCCTTAAGTGCTCAGAGCTGAGAGACAGGGCCTGCTGGGCTGGGAGGCTGCTAGCCCTCTCCTGTTTTGAGGTCCTTAGGAAACACAAAAGACTTGCTTCTTTCACAAAGCCTAAGAGACCTCGAATACTTTAAATCACAGCAGCTATTAGTTCAGCAAAGATTAAATAACGATGAATGCTCCAGAGGGATGTGCTCAGAAACTTTGTGCCCTTGCTGCTAGAAATCGTCCCCTCCTTTCTGCTCATAACCCTGGTGTTTCTCCAATTAACCTTCGAAATACTGAGGAGATCCTCGTCATGCCGAGGTATTTCCATGCCAACCTGGTGGAGAGTTGCGGAAAAAAGCAGTGCCGTAAATTGCAAGTTGGTTGGGATGGGAAAAACTCTCCATCTCCGCATTCTTTGTAGCTTGGAAGTACTGAGGGTTGGTCTAAACGTATGTTCAGTGGTACTTTAGCCTGAGGTGATGCCTGAAATTTATCCTGAAATATGTATGGGGCGAGAGGAGAGTTTTTCGTCCCCACGTGCCATACCTGCTCATGTGGGCACACTTTGTTTTGTCGGTGGGTGCTGAAGGCATGTAGCAGTGAAGAAACTTGGATCCTGGAAGAAGGGGTCAACCTCGCCTGAAGTGTCTCTGTTTTGTGGTACTCCACACTATTGATTTCACTTCAGTCGCTTGAGATGCCCTCAGTTCTCAGGGTGCTGAGATTCTCGTGCGCTGAGAAGTCAAGCCCTTTTACCACACCTTGTGGTAGGCACCAAAAGGACCAAGACTCTTGGGAGGTTCGAGCTCTGTGCCCAAGTGCTCTAGTGTGGGCTGGGTGACGCGTCTTTAAAAGGTATCAAGATCCTTGTCCAAATGTGCTTGTCTCACACCATTAAAATTTGAGTGGCTATTGCTGTGGTTGCTTTGCTGTCTCCAGGAGAGCAGGATCTGGCCCACAGGGGAGATAGCTGTCTCCACCTGAAGGTGTCAGTCCACGCAGAGGAGTGAAGCTGGCAGGAAAATTGCCTTGATGGAGGCAGTGAGTCGCACGCAGAGATTTGGAGCAGTTCAGGCTGTGCTCTCGTGTGTTTGTGTCTCCCCTCAGTTCCCACGCCTCTGCACTTCCTTGTTTAGCCCAGGCCCGGAAGCAAAACTGCTGAAATGCAAGGAGGAAAGTTATTCTCATGGTGTTTCCAGCCCAAACAGAACCAGAAGGGAGAGAGGAAATCTCACGAGAAAGCTTGACAGATTTCCAGCCCAGTCCCGCTCAGGGCCTTGAAGCTCCTGGTGTTTTATCTGAACCTCTGAGTCTGGGCCCCTCACCTCATTTCCACGCACCTGGAGTCCCACAGCACCAGGGCAACAGCAATACTGGCATCCAGAACCTTCCTGCAGTCCCATGGATCTCGGCTTTATGCTGCTCCAGCCCAGATTCAGTGAGGAGCAGTGTATCTGCTGCTTGTTCCTACCACAGATGAGGATGGTGAGGCTGCGGGTGACTTCTGCAAGCCAGAGATGTTTCTGGTGGAGATGAAGCTCCTACTTTCTTCACACTCAGAGTATGTGGGAGATAATCAGGGACTTTGAGCTGGAAAGAAAGCTCAAAGTCCAGTGCTCTGCACTCGAACAGACAAGAGTACCAGGCTTTTAGGTATAATTTCTCCTCAGATATCTCGACATTTACCCATGTGAGACGTGTGGCCCATCAGGGAGAGGGGTTGGACAGGGGAACTCTTCCTGGAGGAGCTCTGTTGAATGCAGAGTCCTGGAAGTTGGCACCGATGCAGCCTCTCCTGTCTTGCTGATGCTCCAAGAGCCGTGCATCGCAGATGAGACCTCTTGACTGCGGGGGAGCAGAGAGTGTCAGGGGATAAGATGGATGCTGCACCCAGCACAGTCACACATCGTGTAAAGCCATGGTAAGAGCAAGAAGTACCTGATGCTCCTCAGATGGTGCCTGTTGGTGCCAGGATGGTCAGCTCTGGGCATTGCTGTCTCACCCCACACAACCCTCATTTCTGTTCTTGCTGGGGCCCTCTGGATTCCCGGTGCTGTTTGTCTCGATTCCCTTCCCAGCAGCAGTCTGTGCTGGTTAATTGCAAACTGCGTTAAAGCAAGAAGTGTTTCCTCATGTGTCTGGCTTTACATTTATCACCCCGTGCCGTCACTGAGTGATGGTGGTAATTAGGAGTTTGCTGCATCCCCAGCTTTTACTCCGCAGTGCAGCCAATGCAGCAGCAATTAATTCCCCGGCAAACACAGAGGAGGTGAACACAGCAGTGCTGGGGACGGAGATAATCTTGGGATAATTTATAACTGCAAAGCCCTGCTTGGAGCAAAAGAGACCTCCGGGAGTCGCTTTGCTTTTCGTTTCAGGGGGAAGGCTGACTGACAGGGCTGGCGTTGGCTGGTTTATTTGTCCTGTTGTTTGCACTGGACCGCTTCCATTTTCTGGCACTGGGGGACTGGCTTTGGGATGAATCTTATCTCACTGAGGAGGGCTGAGCAGCCTGAAGCAGGGCTCAGCTGAGCAGTGGGAGAAGTGTAAGCTCTGACTCCTCCCTGTTGTAACTGTGAGCAACTTTCCCCAAAAGGGTAGAGAAAAACCACATCAAACAGGGGGGCTGGGATTCATGCTTGCTGTCTTACAGATCCTTAAAGAAGCTCCAGGAGTGATGTTCTGCCTTTTCTTCTGTTGTATAAGGACCCGAGGGAGCCGGCTTTTAATGTAGGTGCTTCAGTCAAGTGTGTTTGAAATTCCCCTGAGGCCACCTCAGCACAGGAATCAGTCACATCACCAGCTACAAAGCAGCTTGCACACACAAACCCTGTGGGTTGCTGCTGGAGGCAGATGGTGGCACCGTCAGCTCATTCGTCATTGCTGCTGCATTTTCTCCTCAGCTCAGCCTTCGTGGGACTGGAGAATGCTTTGCTGTCAGCCGTCGGGACCCATCAGAGCTGCAAGCCCCAAGCCTGCTGCAGCAACGACACCCGCAGTCGCTGCGGGCTGACCAACAGTCCTGAGCGTAAGCAGGATTTGGCTCATGTGTTTTCCCTTTGAGATTTGGAAGACCTTAGTAGTATGTGAATCCATTTCACAGGTGCTCTCTGGAATAGATAAGCATCACCAGCTATTTTTTAACCCACAGATGGAAACGCTTAAGCTAGACAATGTTACGAGCCAGAGCCAAAGCTGCACAGACCTGTAGTGATGTTGGTGATGTGTTACTTGTGTGCTTAAAGTTAAGTGTTGTCTTAGGGTCTGATGGACTCGGGTTAGGAATGACACCCCAGTGCTCACTGAAGGCAGTGGGAATGTTTAGCAGATACGTTTTTTCCTCCTAGTGACCTGTAACGGGGCTGTTTCATGCTGAAGACCAGGGATCATGAGGCAGAGTCCCATTAAGACAGCGTGTGCAGTGTCTGTACAGGAGAATGGGACTAACGAAGCCAACAGGGGAAATATGGTAGGAAGCAGCTAGTCTTACAAAGTACAGGCAAAGGACAAGCAATCAAATAACCATTTTACAAACACATGGTAAGTACCAGGAGATGGGTAGCAGTCATTAGGGACTGGTTAAGAAGAAACTTTCAGATCAGTCAAATTTTCTTTGCAAGAGTCTTTCTGGAAAGGGGAGATGCAGTAGCTGACACTTGCCTCGGCTCAAGCAAGGCTTTCATCTCTGATCCTCTGCTAAAACAGCTAAAGCACATCACTCAGATGGTTATTAACATGGCTTCCAAGATGGGAAGGCAATGGTGAGCATCGGTCTGGAGGGTGGATGAATAAATACAGAGGAGGATTATCCGATCTGCAGGGAGTGCCGAGTCAGGAAGGACTGAGAATGTGCTGGAGGATGAAACTGGGATGAAAGGTGTCCTCAACTTGGTGGTGGAGGAACAGCCTTTCAAAAGTGGGATGAGATTCTGTCAGGAGACGCGTGGGGTGGAATAAGACAGGAACATCCAGCTGCACAAATACAGAATGGGGAACAACCGGTTTGGGCAATGGGTTATCAGGGAATGTGAGTCAGGAAATCCACCCTCTTCAGGAGAGAACAAAGGGCATACTGGGAGATGTAAATAAGCATAGAGCCTAGCCCGAAACTCCAAGTTTAGTACCCAGAAGTATTGGATCTAAGTGTAGAAGAGTGTGACACAGAGACCTGGGAAATCTGACCTAGCAGGAAACATTTGAAGAACAATGGTTTTTAGTAGCTTCAAGAGAAGCACAATCTCCTGAGGTCATCACAATGGGTTTTGTGACGTAAAAGGCTGCTGGAAACCAAAAAGAGATGTCAATACTGTCTGTTGAATTTCTATTAAAAATGTATGTTGAATTCTCCTGAGTGTAGATATACTGCAGTTCATAAAGAGGACGTTCTTCAGGGAACTGGAATCGTATACACTTAATTAATGATAATGAACACTGCAGGATATAAGAGGCTGCACAGAGATTTTGACTGCAAGGTGTTCCAGCAACACTTAACTCACTATGGACATCTGCAATTTGATAAGTGGTTACCAAACAGGGGTGAAGAGAAGTACTAATTACACAGACGACAGTAACTTCTGTTCCTGCCTGTGTTCAATGATATTCATTGTCAGCTGAAACCTTTTGGGAACTTTGCTCTTTTCTTTTATTAAATCTGGCTGTTTAATGGCTGTTAAAACAGAGCTATACTATTCACTCTGAAATAACATGCCCAGTGAATGAACTTATATTTTTCTTCAGGTCTTAAATTCAGTCTGTTATGAATTAATTTGCAGTTCTGAATGGCTTGAACAAGATGAGGCAATGTTTTGGTAGATGGTTTGTTTTTCTGCCTGTCTGTGCCCCTACAGATGCGAATAGATAAATCAGGGCGTGGACTGTCTGTCCTCACCGAACAAGTGAAATGGCGAGGACAGGGAGCAACCGTACTGAGTACTTCTCCAGTGAATGGTGAGTAGTGCTTCTCTTTGGATACTTTTAAGTGCATGGTCTTCACCCAGGGTGCAACCAAAGCCACTCAGGTTGCAGGCACGAGACCTTGCACTCTGAGACAAATAAATACTCTTGGCTGCAGTAAGGCTTACATCCCTAATGAAACGAAGAGGAATATGAAATGCTTCCTGTGCCATGGACCTGCTGCCCAAATCCTG
>NW_010423257.1:17287-30950 GCF_000710305.1 Buceros rhinoceros silvestris
TGGTGTCAACAGAGGAGAGTCCCATGGTGCCCAGTCTCAGAAGCTCTTTGCCATTCTAGGATATGTCATAGGAGCGCCCCACACCTTCTTTTCAAGGAGGAGCATCTTCAAGCTGTTGCCAAAGCCTTTGATAGCCTCACTGGGCAAGAGCCAACTCGGGGCTGGGAATGGTGGTGATGGCAGTAGGTTCCGCAAATGCTTAGGTTGCTCTGCCACCAGTCCTTTGATCACCCAGGAGAACCATACAGGGTGACAGCCCTCAGATGTGCAAATGGGAATCCAGCAAATGAATGGTGTTTAGAAATCAGCGCAAATCAATTTTAAGACAACTACCTACCGGCTTTCCTCACTCTGAGCTGATGGGTCATATTTGTAAGATACTGTCCTCAGTTGCCAGAGGCAGAGGCTCTGGTGTTCACCATGGTGTTCACACTAGATACGTGCAGCAGAGCAGCATATTTCTCAGATGCTTTTCTCTTCCTTTGCTGGTGGGCTTCACCCACTGAGCTGCTCTGAGATAAAAAAGCCAGGGGACAAGACTCCAGCCTCCCCTGCATCTTACATGGGCCAGCGTAACAGCGCTGCTGTGCTCTGGCTTTCGTTTGCCAGTGGCAGTGGAGGGGAGTTGACAGAGCACTGGCCTCATCTGCCTCCTCCTCCCATTCTTCATCCCCAGGAGCTGGGACTTCCTGTGGTTTGGCAGGAACTCTGTAAACATGTTCTCCAATGTGCCTCCCCCCTGCCTGCCACTACCACAAGCCCTTGCAAGAGAGGAAACACTGCAGCCGGGAATGTGGAAGGGGATTTCCATGAGCTTTCATGAGGTCGGCCTCTTTCACCCTTCTGCGGGGCTGGAGGATGCTGGGATTCCTCCTGCCAGCCCTGGTCTGCCCTGGGAGAGATCCTGCCTCACTTGGTGTAGGGCTGGGACAGCAACAAGCAGCACCAGAGATGGTTCTCAGCGTGGGGCTGCTCAGCTGGCTCCATCCCGGCTTTGCAGCCTGGTGGCCACGCTCCAAGTGCTTTGTCTCCCCTCCTTTTGCAGGGGACCGGGAGGGCAGAAGCAAACTTTGGAGAAGGGGTTCTGCAAAGGAGGCCTTCAGCCACGGGAACATGGATGGGGAGGTGCAAAGCACCCGGGTCGCCTTCAAACTGGGGGTAGTCTAGGTACCTCTATGTCATCTCTGACTACAGTCCCCGCTAAGGACCCATTCCCTGGACGTGGACGAGTTACACAGGATGTCTAAAACTTACAGTTACAACTGTATGCCCTTGCTGAATTAGGGGTGCATCCCAGTGGGTGCACCAAACCCTTCAGCCTCCCCCAGAGGGTGCCCGGGCACGAGCGGTGATAGCTGGCAGTGGTCATGGACTGTGCACAGGGAAACATCTGCATCTTGGACTACCTCGGGAGTCCTGGTTCTGCTGGGGTTTAGCCCAATACCTACCTACCCTGTCCCACAAGGCCATGGAGAGGTGGATGCCTTTCTCCTATCCCACCTCTTCCAGGCTGAGGTATCAGGCCCTGGGCTGCGGGCGTTTCTCCTGGCACTGAGAGCCAGGCGCCTGGACGATGTGACCTCCTGAAATCCACCCAACTGGGATCACTGGTCCAGAGGTGTGGGGAGTGATGGACTGTACAGGCTTTCCCATGCGGGAACAGGACCGGGGACAGGCAGCAAATGCGGCGCATGGATGACATCTAATGTCTTACTGGGGAAACACAGGCGGGTTTTACCAAGCTTAATCCTACTAGTGGTGGGAAGATCAGGCCTATCCGGCTCTGAGGAAGCACCTTCTTCCCGAGGCAGCAAGAGGCGGCTCACAGCATTTCATTCCCAGCTTTATGTCACGGACCTGTGACCCCATCCTCCTCCTCTGCACTGCCGTTCTGGTGGGACCTGCCCCGGGTTCTCCTGCTGGAGGCCTGTCTCCTTTCCTCGGTGACATTTGAAAACCTCCGTTATGCCGAGGCTGCCTCCTTCTTCTCACCTCTTCCACCTGCTTGTGCCCACTAGCTCTTGCCCCGCATCCATAGCAGTAATTAGCTCATCACGGATGATTTTTTCATCAGCAGAAGACAGGAGACCTTACCAACCCGTTTGTTAGAGAGGGTGAGTTGGAATAGCTCTCCCATCTCCAAAACATTTTGGGAAGGTGAGAAGGAACTTTGAAAGCTTTGCTTAAAATTTTTATCTATAAATGACTTTGCACTTGGAAAGCTCAGGTTGTGTTTTTAAAGAAAGCAGTTTTAAAGTATTGTGAGGGGGATTTCAAGATTGAAGACATTTTACTAGCTTAGATCCACTTTTCAAACACCAAGTGCTTGAAGCTTTGTTCCTTGCCTTGTGAAAGGGTACGTGCATAAATGTGTATATACACAGAGAAGTATTTCATTTAAAAACCTCTTGCAAGACAGGGAAGAAGAGCTGTGAAAGAGGACTCGTTCACGCTGCCTCTTCCCAGGGCTGCGGGAACAGCTCCTCTTCTTTACTGCTACCGCCTTGGAAGACGTCCAGGCCAAGGGCTATCCCCGTCTCCCTGCTTCGTTAGGTCTTCACAAATAGAGACTAATCAGCAAGGCTTTTTGTCTCCAATGGTCTAATTGGGGAGTGCAATTAAATTTGAGCTGTGGATTCCAGCCTGCTTAGCTATTCCAGCCTGCTCAGTTAGCCTGAGCTGGGCTATTTCTCTCCCAAACCCGAAGGAAGCCTGTTACCGGTCTGCAGGCTCGGGTGGTGTCACGCTGCTGAAGGATGTTGTCTCTGCCTGTCTCTGGCACATCCTCCAGGAAAGGCCCTGCAGAGGATGGAGCTCTGCAGATTGTAAACAACAGCAAAATCGCGGACCCCTCCGTAATTTCTGGTTGGACTTGCCCCGAGCTATTGACCCAGCAGCCTCTCCTGATGTAAAAGCGGAGGATGAAGGAGCTGTGGTTCTCCCAGGTAGGTGAATGCGCACACTGTAGCTCGGATCCTCTGTTTTGTAACACCTCTCTGCTCGCGAAAGGCCTGTCTGCCACCAGAAGTCCCTTCTTCGTGGATGAATTTGGTAGTGTCCATATCTGCGATCCTTCCCTAAACCATTCTTGGTTAAAGACTGATTTTTGACCAGGAGGTACACGGCACGTCGCATCGCTTGTTCCTTAGGCAAAGTCCTTGCTTCTCCTTCCCTCCCTCCAAAACCAGGTGGTTTCCCCCATCCTGCCTGCACCAGCCTGGATGAGCGATGAACCCACACCCAGCTTCCTGCTCCCAGAGCACGGCTCCGGGTGCCGCACCACAGCCAGCATGGTGGCCCTGCTGGTGGGATTAGATCTGCAGGGCAAATCAAAGGGAGGATGGAGACACACAGCTCAGTCCCATCACTTTATGAGCCCAGAATAATGGGAATAACATTATTTTTCCCCCCCAGCATACCATGCTGAGAGGAGGCTGGAGCCTTCCCTTTCTGGGAGGGTCTTGGAGAACTAAATTAATCTGTTAGTGTTTATATTTTCCAAAACTGCTGCAGCGCCTTGGGGAGCCACTTACAGCCCCATCAGTGGCTCACTGATGCAGTGGCTTGTTGAGCCCAGGAAAACAAGCACCATTAGGACTAAAGCAAACCCTGACAGTTCCTCTCCTGCATAATGACAGTAATTAGAGCTTGCTGACACTTTGCAAGCATTAATCAATTATTCCTCAGAGCATCCTCTGGGAAGAGAGTTGCTATTTTTCCTCTGTTTCACAAAAAAGGAAACTGAGGCAGCAGATTTAAGGTTGTTGCAATAGGAACAGAGATGGGGACAGAGGCCAGCACTGTGACGGCAGATCTGAACATGCCCGCTTCTTGTCCCTTTGTGCTAAGTCCGCTGAAATACGGTCGACTTGCATGATCAAATCACTTATTTAATGCCGGAAGGCTTGTTTGGATTGGAAACAGCGTTTTGTTTTTTTCTTCAAAGCGGAACATTCGCCTTAACCCACCAAATGAAACTTTTTTCTTTTTGCTTCCAAACTGGCCATTTTTGGAAAATGAAAATCAAGGATATTTTTTGCTTTCCCATTGCTGCTCACTTATTCCACCTTTTCAAGGCAAAACTGAAAAAAATGAGAAAAGGATACAACTAAAAATGTCAAAATCCACACACAAATAAAAGGGGGCTAAAAATGCTTCATGTGCAGGAGGCCTTTGGGACAAAAAACCCTGTTCCCTCAAATTCTGCAGACTGAGATCAGCTAAAAAGCTGCTTCATTCTTCCCTGATGGACTTCAAGCAGCTCCAATATTTTGCAAGGCAAGTCGTTGGGGTTTTTTTCAAGCCAATCATTTATTGCTCCTTACCTGGATTTATTCACTGTGGTTTTACTGTCCCATAAAGTCCTTTAGTTGCTGAGAGGGCAGATGTTTGGTAGATTTGTCTAGGTCAGTGCAAGAAATACATATATCCCTGCTTTGTAAAGATGCCAGGCATAAGGATGTTGTGGTGTAATTTTATTGTCCATTTTGAAATAAACGAGGTTTTCTGATACATCCAGCTCCTAAGACCCTCTAACACACGATATTCTCCTGATCAACAAGTAAATTCTACCTGAGAAGCTCAAGCTGGAAATGGAGCAGAAAGCCAGCGGTAAGACACCAAGGTTGCTGCTCTCGAGAGCTTCCAATCAGGGTGTGTGAGTTTGAAGGGGTGACTCAGGGTTCTTCAGTGCCTCAGAGGTGCCGGTCACCACGGTGGGAACATCACACACACACAGCATTGATTCTCGTTTCCATCAGTTCATTTCTCGCTTGGCCCGTAGGCTGGTAAACACAACATTGCTGTTTATTCATAGGATGTATAAATACTTGAGCTTATATAGACTGCTGCAATATTTCCGCTGACCTGGGCTAGTTTACCAAACAAACAGCCTTAAACAGGGCTGCTACTTATTTCCAAGTGTGTAAAATATTTTCTAGAAAGTTAGTGTTTCAGTTAATTAACAAGCCACAGCATTTTGCTGAAATTATTAAACATGCAACACCCTCCTCAGGCAAATATATTTAGGATTCAGTGTAGATAACTGTCTCTCTGCTCTCTTCTTTCTGCCGTTTTTGTATCTCTGATGCATAAGAACGTGCCAAAATCCTTGAATCAAACACCTGCCTCCTTGAAAAAAATCAAGGCTAAGCAGGGAACCAATTTTTTTCATTTCCCTTTCAAATGACCCATCTCTTTTTGGTGTGCTAAAAAAATCCCTCGGACCTGAACGTCTTCGCAGCACATCCCCAACTCGTGATGTCAGACCTGAATCCTCTGCTTTGGCCTCATGGGGGGTTGTGAAGGTTCTGTAGCACTGAGAAGACCTGGGGAAAGACAGGAAGAGGCAGAGCCCTCCCCTGGACAGCAGGCACATCTCTGGCTTCTCAAGAGTTGGTGCCTCTCCTGCCTTGAAAACATTCTGTTTCCTCTGCTCCTCCCCCGTCTCTCCCCATGGAAGTTTCTGGCTGGAGTTGGGGTTATTTTCCCAGTCCACCCCAGGTGCTTTGTCATCTGCCCATCCAGAGCTTGGCTGGGAAGAGGTCGCAGCTCATGGCTGCGATGCGAGAGCGCCCACAGCCCTCCACCCCTCCCTCCATCCTCAGCCCTCAGTCTATGCCACCACCTTACCTCTCTGGAGTCCTTCCCGGACTTTCCTTCCTCTGTGCGTTTCCAAGTTTTCAGGACTTGCTGCAGAGCAGATGGGAGACACGTTTGCTCTCCTTGTCCCTCGTTATCCCCTCCGTTAGCCGAAGCTCTTACCCCAGCCGTTCTTGTCACACATTATGTGACAGTGTTCACTTGCCACCTGTCCTGCACTCACCTCCCCAACGCCTGCCCTTTGCTCACTGCTGATGCCACCCGTGAGGAGCATGGACCCGATGGGGACAGTCACCATTTGTCTGCTGAGCCAGGTGAGTTCAGACTGCCTGGGCCTTGCCAGGAGGGTGCCAAATTGCTGCTGCTGTGATACTGCGAGATGAGGGAACACCTGGGATGACCTGTCATCCGAATCTCTTCCTTCTGCCAGGGCTGAGCCACGGGGCTGGTGTGGGGAACACACCCCTTTTCTGCCTTAAACAGTTCCTGTTCTGCAGGTGAACTGAGGCTGTAGGTATCCAGGCTGTCACTATCTTTGTAGACAAGTATGACCTTAGTAGGAAATTTGGCCATTTGAGGGCTTGTGTAGAAGGTAAGTGGTGGTCAGGCCTTTTGTGCTGTGATGGTCTTCTGCCCACTATCACTAGCAAGCCCTCAGACTAGGGTGCTCTTCTCAGAGATGAAGTTATGGTCCAAGAAACTGCATTTCTCCCAGGAAATCTCCCCTAAAAACTTTCTGGATCGTGCAGAAGCTGCTTGTGTATCTTCCTTTACGAAGGAGTCATTGTGTCTCACGTGCCGTGGTGGCTACCAGGGTTGGTGGAGCGGGGGAGCAATACTGATCACAAGGTGCTCCAGCCCATTTCTTGGCCTGTGGTCCTTTGAACCGATCTGGGATTAAACTTCTCATTGAAAAGAGGATTTGACCTGCGAATATCAGGGATGGCAGTCAGTTCTCCACGCCTCTCTGACGCACAAAGGTCCCCTTAAAGGAGCTGTGTTGGAGGGAGGAATGATTCGCTATAATGCAGTTACTATTAAGATTAATTATTAATCTATTTATCAGGTTTCTTTAAGTTCATTTCCTTCCACCCTATAAATAGAGAGGCTCAATTGTTAACTGAAATGTTATTTTGCAATGTTATTCTGCAGTTCAGTATTTGTGGGGGTTTTTTTGTCCTTCATTGTCCTAATTACAGTCTTATTTTGAATGCTTCATGTTTATACCTTATTTTAATCACATTGACTTGCTAGTTCATGGGTTTGAGCTCTTCTTTGTCCTTCTTTTTTGGAGAATAAGAACCACAGGAACTGCTTTTCTTGCTTCAAAATGAGCCTGTCCATATCTCTGTTTAGATGGAGTCGCCTTTATTGCTTTTATTTATTTTTCCACGCCTATTTAAGTGTAGAGATAATCCTCAGACACAACCTGTCTAATTCTTCCTCCAGTATTTCTAAATTTTTATCAATAGGTTTCTTACCAGCCGCTGAATGTAAATCAGAATCCCTGGGGCATTTTTTTAGTGTCTCCAAGAAATAAGAGCCAGCTCCTTGATATAGAAATCCAGGTATCTTGCTAAAGATAAAGACACATCTCACAGGAATAATTTCCTTATTTATTTCAGGCAGAAAACTAACACAAGGGAAAAAAAAGGAAAAAAAGAAAAAACCCAACAGCTCCTTTCTTCAGTTTTTTTACTGTAACATGCACAGCTGAGGTCTGGCCTTTTCTGCGCCTGTGAAGGAGGAGATGGGAGGATGGAGACACCAACAGGGTGTTGCGCACAGGGCGGCAAGCCAGGCAGCGTGCGGTGTCAGCCAGGGTTTGGCTACAAACTGAGGATGCCGGTGCCTAACTTCCAGGGTCATATAAGGACTGCCCTGGTGAACCTGCAACCGCTTTTTTGTCCCACACCCCCGTTTCAGAAGTGTAGCGGTGGGTGTTTTCAAGTTGTTGCTGGAGACCTGTGCAGCAGGCAGAGGGAGGCTGTGCTTGCGTCTAGGTGAACCACGTTCCAGGGTTATTCTTGGAGCAGGTTCAGGGACTCAGCATTTCCAGCTGAGATGTTTTGGAAGGGGGACAAATTTTCACAGGCAGGCCCTGGATCTGTGCCCAGAAACGGGGCCGGGTGGACGTCAGCAGTTTTGGTTCAGGGAGGAAGGTCATGTGAAACTGCATCTCGGATCTGCCCACCCTTGCAGTTGCTGTCATTTGTGGCTGAACCTAAAGACCTGGAGCGAAGGGCAGAGTTTTGCTCACATGGTGCCCAGGATTTGCATCCTCTGCTGGGAGCCTGCTCCCGCAGGAAAACCTGCCGACCACTCACCCCCAGAGAGTCAACACCCAGGCTGACCTGTTCTTAGGGGACATCCTTTGATGATTACCTCTGCTGTGTAGAGGCTCTCAGGCTGGTCCTGCACAGCTCTCTCCTTCCCCAGGAGGATCTCTGCCCCTCCAGTTCCACCACACTGTGCCTGCTGGCTTGATTCCTGTGTTCACCTGTTTCCCAGAGCCTGTTTGCTCACCAGCAGGTTTCCCTGCTAACCTAGCAGCCACAGGCTCCTTCTGCTCCTTTACCAGGTGGTGTTGGTTATGGCCCAGAGCATTTAAGGGATGGTGAAAGGCAGAGCAGCTGCAACCTGGGTTTGATGAGCAGCAAACGGGTTGTTTGCTGAGGCTGCTCTGTGGTTGCAAGGCTTGTTGGACGTGTTCAAGAGAAGAGGCATGGGAAGTGTGCAGACATCCACCATCTGGGGGTGAGTTCTGGATACTTTGTAATGCAGGTCCCTGCCTTTATCTGAGGTGAAGCTGAGAGGCTGAAAAAGAGCATCTCTTTCCTCCATGATAGCTGTTTTTGTGTTTTATTACCTCAGTACCTGCAGTTTATTGCCCAGTAAGAGGGAGCATGCTCTCCTTTTCCTCCTTTAATTAGCCAAATAAGCTTTATTTGCCAAATAAACCTTTGCAATAAAACTAAACTATCTTTGATATAAATTTCCCCTCCTAGTAGTTGATCTCTGATCCAATGAAACATGTATCAAACTTTAATCAACATAAAAGGGAAAGACTGATTTTTTTTTAAATCAGTTATGGAGGAATCTCTCCCTTATGCATCTGCCTGATGTATGAGCTGTGTCTGTTTGGGCAACATATAACAGAGAGAGTATGAAGAAGATATCTAGCGTTGTTGTTTTTGCTGTGTAAGGGAAGAAGTTTGGCACGTTGCTTTGGAGATGAAGAGGGGAAGGTATCCAGACATCCACAAAGTGTGAGGTTGATCTGACTTTATAATGCAGGCGTCCCCATCTCTTCTCAGGCTGTTTTGCTTGCCCTTGTGCCAAGGGAGTTTGGGTGACTCTGAGCATTGGGCTGGAGGTATCTTGCTGGGAGCTGGACCTCAGACGCTGGAGGTACAGGCTGTCCTTCCAGCATGGAGCAATGGGGAGTCAGCCCCCGGGGGGTTGACAGGTGACCCCCACCCCACTGCTTGACACCAGTCAGCCCCAGCCCTAGGAGTTCAAGCATTGCTGGTTGGAGCAGGGGATTGAGTGAGTGCCTTTTTTAGCTTCCCAGCTCTCTCCTTAACCTGAATGTCTTTTAAATGGGACACTGATCTGCTCATAGGAGCTGGCAGAGAGGATGTTAGTGACATGCATGTTCTGCGAACCCTGTGGTTTCTAGTGTGGTACCACATTTCCACCAAGACTGTATGGTGCATTAATATTGCAGAGGATGGACTGTAGGAACAGTAGGGTGATAAGATGCTTTATTCGGGCTACCCCAGTGCCCCCTAGTAAAGTGTCAGTTTTAGGGGTTCCTCTGCTGTACAATAGCCATGATCTCATGATTCTGGGGTGGGGGGACTGCCTGAAAGTTGTCTTTGAAACAAGAACAAAGCTACCTTTAGAGATGCTGAACCTGTGTGATGGTGCACGAGAAAACTAAACTGAGGTGTGCTGTAATGGGGCAGGGAAGGACTAAGGCCGTGCAGGATGGCATATGGTACATGCCCAAACCTACATGTGGATATCCTAAGTCTGAGTGCTGCCTGTGATGTCAGGAGATTGGGAAGGCTCTCGGTTTTCTTTTATTCCTGGCTAGTTTTGATAGAGCCTGATCCAAAACCACATGCAATTATCAAGGGTCTGCTCACGTGGCTAGTCAGCATGCGTGTGGGTCCAGCCTCAACCACTGTTTACGTTGTTCGTGTGAATGCCGAAACACGGATGGTCTGACATGGGTTGTGGAGCATGTTAGATCCAAGTGCCTGTTCGTGCAGCGTGGGTAAAGTGCTTCTGTGGGAAGGAGACTGAGCTGGGCTTGCTGTAATCGTGATGTGTCTGCTTTGAGTCTGGGCTGAAGTCAGTCTAACCACCTCCAATGTAGACTTGGCCATATCACGTTCATGACCAGACCTGCTCTTCATCTTACACTTTGCATAGATGGGCTCCTCTGGATCTTTATATCAGGGCTGTAAACACACTTAAAGCCCTCCCAGTTCCATTACCGGGTAAACCTGTTTGTAAGTAGGATTGGATGGGAAGCTGGAGGGAGAAATGGGGTTTGGATTTTTTGTGAAACAAGCATGTGAAACTTCCAGGCTTTAGCCACCCATTAGTTTAAGTGATAACTGTAGCTAAAAGGCATCACCATTAAGGAAGGTCTCATTAATCATTTGTCCTGCCAGTGCTAAGCACATGAACTATCTACCCATAACCAGGACAGGTTAATGTTACATAACTTGGCCACCATTCCCTGTAATTTGATAAGAGAAAAGCATATTTATCTCAGCAACAACTCATTGTAAATTAGAGGAATTCTCCTCTTTCACCCCACAGACCCTTGAAAGTTTTCCCCCAGTTACTTCCAAAGAGCAGCTTAATCAATTAAGAGGAAAACAGAAAATAAGCCCCTTCTTCACTCCTTAAGCTCTCTCTTGGTGCCTTCTGTGTGCCTTCAGAGATAAGTGACGACCTTTCTCTGTACGATAACCTTCCGGGTCAGCAGCATTAACTTTGTTTTATAGAGGCTGATCTGAAGGACATGGAAAGATCAAGCAACATTCTCAGAGTTGTAGAGGGAATGAGAGGTGACACTAAGACTGAACTCGCCTTTCAGAGGCTGGCATTGCCTGTCGAATAAGCAGAAGGATTTTTACTTCCTTTATAATGGGCAAAGCGATGATAACAAGCTTCTGCTTGGATGACTGGAAATTTCAGAAAGTGGCAGAAACAGAGATTTTCCCTGTTTCTTCTTGACTGAAAGGAAAATCAGTGTCGGTGGTATAGGCTATGTAGTGATGTTGTGCTAAGCTGTCCCAGTGCTGTCCTGCCCACTTAGTACATATATCGGGGCAGAATTTCACTGTTCATTGAGCAGGCAATAGCCAGCAATGCAGTGCAACTGATCGCAGCACGCTTGTCTAGCCCTGTCTGACTATACCTGAAAAAAATCCATGTAGGTTTTTGTAGAGGTACCAGTGCTTTGTAAACCCCTGAGCTACTTGCTGTGCCCTGTGGTTGAAAGAAGTTCAAACCCTGGCACAGAGCACTTTGCTCTTTACCGTTGGATGGTGGGTGTCGAAGTCTCCTGAGTATGCCTCACCTCTTGCTGGAAGGAGACTCCAGACTTTGGGCGCACGCTCATTGAAGGAGAGAAACCTTCCCGCTCTGACCTGCAGCATACCAGACACCCTGTAGGGCTGTGAGTTGAAAAAATGTAGGTATTTCACACATCTGGAGAGCTGGAACTGCTCCAGGGCTAGTCCACGAGCAGGGCAGGGCGCAACAGAGCGACATCAGGGTGGCAGTGGCCGCGTGACAGTCCCATCAGCCACCTGGGGAGGTTGGGTTCTCCATCCTTTCAGTGACCATGTGGTCAGATACCCTAGGAGGTCCTGGCAGTTCGGCACTGCTGCAGGGCCAGGGGAGTAATGTGAGAGCTGTTTGTGGGGAGCAAATGACACCTGACAGCCACGGGCTGGCTGTGCCCGTCCCAACGATGCCTGAGAGCAGCTATCGTCTGTGAGGGCAGACACCATCACATCTCTTCGTCTATTTGTGGCAACCTGGGTTCATGCCCTGTGTTTGAAAGTCACATTTCCAGAGTAAGTTAACAAATAGAAAAGCCAAATGCCCTCCTGCTTGCAGGACAGGAGGAAAAGTGTGACAGCTTCTCCTTGCCTCTTCCTCGATATTCAGTGCAAGGACAGCTGTGGATATAGTGTATAATTCCTCAGGAATGCAGCTGTAATTTCAAGTGAACTAATAGCCTGTTGCTATACCAGCTATTAGAGGGAAGAAAGGATCCTTCTAGCTGGTTTGAGCAGCCACCTGGCCTCTCTGGTTTTGCTTGTTTTCCTGGTAGCAGGATCCCTTACCACTTTTGTGTGTGCAATTAAAGATGAAAAGAGCATCTAGCATTTTTTGGCGTGAGCTGGGATGGATGCAGAAGAGCTATGGCAAGGCAGGATGTTCTTGGAGCTGGAGTTTTTCTTGGATGGCAGCCCAGGATTTTTTGGAACTGAAGCCAGTTTTACTGAAAGGTTCACGAACTCTCGAACTGGGTCCAGGTTTCCTCTGTCAATGCTCTATAGAGCTCTACTGGGACAGACTGGAGCATGGCATAGCTGTAACCATTCCAGAAGAAATTTTGGCCTTACAGAATTCAGCTTTGCTGTTATTTGGCCGTCATTTCTGCAGGTGAGATAGGATGTCAAGCACACTGGGAATGGGGCTGCAGTGCTGGGTTCTAACTGGGAACTGTGGGGCTCTGAGTGGAAATAATAAGCTCAAGACAGAGAACTTGCCAGCTTTGGGGGTTTCATCACATTATTTGCTGTGTTCTCTCAACCATTTACTGCCATTCTTGCATCCTTTCCCTCTTCCTGTCACTGGTTGTGCTCACTACTCCTCCACGGTGATCAGGACTTGCCTCCTCTAGAGCAGACCAGTTGCTTTCACAGTGTTGGGCTCTGCACTGCGCAATGCAAAGCCAGCTGGCACCTTGTCTGAACACCCTGGAAGGCAGGGAGAGCTGAACCTGGTGCAATCTCAGATACATTGCTCACTGAGTGAGGGGTTTGGAGTAGAAATGACCCGTGGCAAACTGGGGGTTGTTCTGGAGAACAACCTGCTTGGTTTATTGCAAAATAGCCTGTGATTGAACTGATGTTTATGCATCTGAGGATGATCAGGGTCTAGGACCCTGGAGGTGACTGGGAAGAGAAGTTATATGATGGTAGGAACACGTTCAGTGAGCCCTGAGTCCAAAGGTCTCTGCATGACGCTCTTGACAGCCCTTGCTTCAGGGCTGACAAAGAGCAACACTGTACACAACCCAAATCTCCTTCACTTCTGGCTGAAAACACATTTCATCGAGCATCCTCTCTGTTATGGTGTCCTCTTTACATTTCCAGTTCTATTCGCAATTCCTGGTGTACAGCCAGGGACAGAGAAATTTCCAGATGGAGTCAACTACTTGTCTTTGACAGTAGCCCGCAGAACCCACCTTGAGATGCTGCAGGTAGTCCTGCTGTCATGGGATAACCTGCCGGCGAGGAGGTGAACCTGCCGGCGAGGAGGTGTTCCCCCCAACCTCTGTTAGTCGAAGGTTACCACGAGCCCCAAAGCATGAACATCTCTCAACTTTGACAAAGCTCTAGAGACTCCACTTTAAATCACAAGTAACAGAATTCTGGATTTTCTCGTTTCTCATGTAGAATGGGTTTCAAAAAATGCCTGAGGCACTCTGTTACATTGACAGATCTGAAGCGTGTTCAATTGCAGGTGAATCAATAATAGATACAATTGTACAAGCTTTGAGGTTTGGATATCACAGCCAAAAATCTCGTACCAAGCAAACTCATGTTACCGCTTCCCTGGATATATTTATTCCTGGATTTCAAAGGTATTTTTTCCCCATGCTCTGTTAATTGCTCAGTGGAGGAAATTAAGTTACATCATTCTGGGGAATAATAAGCTCACTGCTTGATTTCCATCACATGTAATACATGTCATAATTTAGGCCCTTGCTGAAGTTCTTTGCCAAATTACAGCTTTT
>NW_010423258.1:0-209 GCF_000710305.1 Buceros rhinoceros silvestris
CCCAACAAACACACGCACATTTTTGTAAAGGGAATCCCTCTTTTTCTCCTGGATTTGTGGATGCACCGATGAGAGATCCAGCCTTCCCAGGGACTGCCATGGCTTACCACCCCTTCCATGCACCCCGGCCGGCCGACTTCCCCATGTCCGCTTTCCTCGCAGCCGCCCAGCCTTCCTTTTTCCCCGCTCTGGCTCTGCCTCCGGCGGCG
>NW_010423258.1:486-712 GCF_000710305.1 Buceros rhinoceros silvestris
GGTCGAAGATGACCCCAAAGTAACGCTGGAAGCCAAAGAGCTTTGGGACCAGTTTCACAAGCTGGGCACCGAGATGGTGATCACCAAATCCGGGAGGTAAGAGCCGGCTCCGCGCAGCCCCGCGGAAGGCGCTCCGCACCTGCGCGGCCGCGCAGCACCCTCGCCCCTCCGTTTCATCTCTCTTCCCCCGGTGCTCGCCAAATCCGATGAATTAACGGGGGACTTT
>NW_010423259.1:0-395 GCF_000710305.1 Buceros rhinoceros silvestris
GTTTCCGCGCCTGCCCGCAACCCCGGCTTTTTCCGAGAGGCGAGAATGAGAACGGGACAGCGGATGCCTGAGATTGCCTCGACCGTTACAGAGGCAACGGCATCGAGGAGCAGGAATTTTCTCCTGTTTCTGTCTCCCCACAGTTAAGTATGAGTTAAACATACAAATACGTTCTGTAGCCAGTTAGCAAAGATTTATGGAAAATGCTGAACTCCCATTGTAGAGAAGAGACACGAGGGCTTGTGCATGTGAGTTCCAGTAGCTGGGCAGCGAAGCCTAGCCGCTACGGCACAGAGTCACCCAGCGCACTGCTGCAGTGTAACTGCCTACCCTCCTTCCAACAGAAAACCTGAGCAGTTTTTCTTGCATTCAGTCTAGTTCATGGCTGGGGGACC
>NW_010423259.1:503-3699 GCF_000710305.1 Buceros rhinoceros silvestris
TGGCCAGTGGAGAAAGGCAGGTGTCGGAGGAAAAGTCCAAAGACTTTTCAGTCAGGAGAAAAATCAAGAAAAACACGTTGTTACATAGAAAAAAAGGTTTTGTCCTCTCTGCTGGAAAATCTGGGCTTTGTGACCATTTGTTATTAAATTCCAGGGAATTCACAGAGGTGATACACCACGAATGTCCAAGAAAAGCTTCAATTAGAGTATAAACTCAAGTTACGAGAAATCTTTGAGGAACTATCTTAATTCAATACACATAGAACTGTCTTTACTATTACATAGTATCCTTTCTTTTTATCTAGAGGTAATTATTCATGCTTTCCTGTCTAGGATGGTGCTCCTTTAAGATTTTCCTTGCAGTGAATATGACTTCCAGCTAGCATTTGCACTTCCAGCCTGCATCTCCTTCACATTAGACACATGCTTAACATTCATATCCCCAAGCTCTTTGGGACGGTTTACTTACTAAGCTTTTGAAAGTATCCTTTCCAAACAGGGAATTCCTGTTGCAAACACCCTTTGATTTATCTTCCAATCAATTCAAAGTGAGTTTTCTTGTGATCAGTTTACTCAAGGTTATTTTCTGCAGGCAGGTCTTGCCCAGTATACCCTGTTTATACTGGGTATACTGTATAACCACAGTATACCCTGTGGTTACTCAATGTGTAGAAACCTGTTACTTCCCTTATGAAGAAATATATAGTCTCATCCATTTTCAGTAGAAATTGTTTTCCAGCCTGTGAGAAATGAGCAAAAGCCTCGCCAAAGAGACTTGGGTCAGACTCCACAATGAAGCGCTTAGTTTTATTACGTTCTTGCAAGAGCGCGTGTCTAGCTTAGTAGGCACAATTTGTCAGAAAAATACACAAAGTTTTATACCCTATTCCTGGCCGAAAGATCCCTCCCTTTTTTCCCCATTGGCTGGGTATTCCAAGATGTACAGACTAAACCGACACGCCTATCATATGTTACAGGTAAAGTTAGATCATGCTACTCCATGCGTTGCATGTCTCATCATCCCGAGATTGTGCCTCCCCTAGGAGGAGAAAGTAATATTCAACAGCCTACTAAGCAGGCACAGTGCTGCTTCCAAAGACCCATCCATCCTAATTAACCCAAGTTTGACACATTGAAGGACTTATGGCCCGTTATCTAGCTCTTTCTCCTTTTTAACTGCTCTTTGGCTTCCTTCTCAAGACTACCTCCCGTTTACCTCATCGGTTTCTTATCATACAAGAACACACTTCTTTGTTTCTTTCTCACAAGCCTACACTCAGGAGGCCAAAGCATAACTTCCAAGTAACTTCACAAATGCTTTTGTCAATACCCAAATGTGGTTTGGGCAGCACTACAGTTGACTCCGGCCAGCCAAGATACATTGGCTTTATCCAATGTTACCTCGTCCTAAAGCAACCCTGTTAGGTTCACATTATACCCTTTTACAGTCTGTAATATTAATATGTCATCATGCTGATTTTGGTTTTTAAATAGCTCATGATCTTCCTGCTTCTAAATCCTGTTCTACCACATTCCAGTTATCCCTCAATTAACCAGTTTAACATCTTTGATCGGCAGCTTGTTTCTTCACTTCATCTGGTGGTACTGCTGCAGGAATCGCAAGCCTTCTCGTGGCACTCAAGAGAGGGACAGAAATTACTTTCGCCCATTCTTTGCATAACTTCAGACCTTCTTTTTGCGTCTTTTCTGATTCTTTGCTGTCTTTTGAAGCTATGGAGATAGGCTATAGAGGATGTTAGGGGGTAGGCTGGATTCCCTAGAGTCGCTGAGAAACATTGCAGGCATCTGCTTGATACCTAGCTCATGTGTAGGTTTAAACTGCCAGAGTTGGGTCAGGGACAAATTTCTCTTCTGGTTTGGACTGGCAGAATTCTGCATTTGTAGGAGACGCATTCTCTTCCCTGTTATAATGATGTTCCCTCCCTTGGCATACTATAAGTGGATCTGAGGTTAGGATGCCGTGGTGTGCATGGAGTAAATATTTCATGCTACATACATGTATTTTCATGAAGTCCCTCCAATAGGCATTCTGCTGGCAAGCAGGCATTCCCCAAATTCATAACGTTGCTATGCCCTTGACCTCTTTTCCAGCACCAGAAAGACTCAGGTATTACCAGGAGTGTCCATTTCTTTCTTCTCCAGTCTCCTTCCATTTAGGTTAATTCAAGTGAAGTTACTCACACAGGAACAATTCTAGTTAACTCTCTACTTAAGCCTTTCAAAACTAGAATTGTTCTGAATACCAAGGTACGCAGATCTAATCCAAAACTGTTTCTCAGTCCTCATTTGACTAAACATGATCTTCCAGTGTTCATGATATACTTAATCATTTAGCTTAAAGCAATGTGACTTGGATTGAGAGAAGAAAACAAAGGATATTATTTTTTAAATGTATAATTATACACCAAGTGTAAAATCTCAGGGTTGTTGGCTACCCTCTTCCTGGCTAGAGGTGAAGAAGATAAACTTCAATTGTGATAGCTTGGAAGGTGCTACGTTTTCAAAGTGTCAAGTTCAAAGTGTCAGTATGCTGTTTTTTCAGGGATGAGTTTAGTAGAGGTGAGACTGCAGCAAGCAAAGAGACAGTACAAGGTAAATCTGATGTGTTGCAAAAATTTCTTGCAGTATCTGTAAAGACAGGATACTAGCAAGAAAGTTATCAGCATGTGAGGGGATTCCCAAGTACAGGAAATGATTAGCAGACAAGAGGTATCATCTTCACTGTAGGCTCTCTAGCATACAGACAGATGAGTTCAGCTATTATTTGCAGCCAAACCAGTGTAAGGCACCACAGGATAAAAGCTCTATTAAAGTCTGGAGATGTTCTTAATTATACCAAATATAAAAATTTTCAGTCTCCCCCTTTACTGTACCTCAACTCCAACATTTTGGCCTTCGTCATGGTAGCCTCCTTATCTCTCAGTCTTAAGGCAGTTCTCCTTGTCACTGAACAGAATCAGAAGAGCAAATTATATTGCTAAGAATTAAAGAGTAATGGAGAAGATATGAGAATGCAGAGTTACAGCTTTGCAATATTTTTCCCACTGCATTTCTCTGTGTGGCTTAACCATCTCCTTTCTCTCCCTCCTCTGGCCACTTCCTTCCCTGCAGCAAATGCTGATTTGCTCATGGGATAGGTGTGAAGGAGTTTGCCAGAGGAGTACTTGTCCTGCTG
>NW_010423259.1:3842-7721 GCF_000710305.1 Buceros rhinoceros silvestris
AAAATTCTGAAATTTCTGTGGCTTCATTCTCAGCCAGAGTTGCACCATCAGTGTTTAATTCAGAATGCTGAAATCACCTTTCCTAATCATCCCAGTGAAGAGGGAGTTAGGCATGTTTTGGGCACTGCCATCCTCTCTTTCCCAAATGCTTCTCCCAGCTATAGGTAATCAGGCCAAGTCAGAGCAAGGATGAATAAAAACAGACTCTTCCAACTAGCTATTTCTTAGAAGGTCAAGTCTATCCACTATGAAGTCAGTCCACTGTCACCCACAGTCATATGGGCAGAGTCCCAGCATAAAAAGAAAGCAGGAAGGTTGGAACCAGAAGGACTCTCGTCCTGGCATCAGTGGCTTGGCTGGACAGGTTAGAATCGTGGAGCTCCATAATCATCTGGCATCCTCTCAATATTGTATCTGAGAAAGAAAGAGGGAAAACCTGTGATGACAACCTACTCCATATTGCTCCCCTCCCCATTCAGCAACAGGCTTACAGGCAGACTGAACAGCAAGAAGCTTTGTTGCAGTTCTATCTGCAGCTCACATCCCCAGAAAGAAAAATATTCCTTCTGGAAGTGAAAAGCCTTCATAAGGTTGCTGTTACCCTTCATCTCAAACTCAGAAATCGGGCATCTCAAAAACATAACATCTCCAGAGAAGGAAAAAAATGGTGGTTTTGCAAGATCTGACTCAGGATTTAAGAGCAGATCATAGTGAAGAATGAAAACTTTGGCCATCTTACGATTCATGGCCACAGTGAATTTTATAGTAGATGACTGGTCATACTGCCTATAAATAAAATAAAGTGAACCTGTACTTGCAGATACTGGAGAAATCTGTTGCACTAAAGTTGCTGCACTAGTCTCCTTCCGAGCGGGTGTGATTTTTTTTAGCTAAGAAGCAAATTCAGTGTCTTAGCTGCGGGTACAAAAAGCTACCAAATAGGATGTGGAACAAGAATGGTTCTTTTCCTCAAGAACCAGTAGAATGCATTTGCCTGGTAGTCCTGCTGCTGCTCCTGGTAAGCAAAACTGACCTGTGGAAACAGTGGCCTCGAACTACTTTTCCAGTTAAAAGCAAGTGACTGTGTAATAAATACACCTGGGTCTGCAACCAGTCTTTTCCCAGCAGCAGCTGTACTTCTACTTTTGTGCAAATGTTAGACCCTATACTGCAACTTCCACATTAGACCATGCGGGAGAGAAGTATGTGGTGACAGCATCCCTGTCAGACAAAGATTGTACCAGACAGCGTTCCTGCCTGTCAGAGGTCCCTTACCTGTGCCTAGAAATATACATTATAGGCACTCCTGGGATTTTTCGTATTCTCCGCTTGAGCTCTTTATCCACTGTGGCCACAATGTAACACTTGTGCTGCAAAAAAGAGGCAACTCAGATTTAACAGCAGTGAACTCGCAGAAAGGAGACAAAGCTGAGCAAAAGCTTCTACGCAGTGAACTCATTTTAAGACAAGAGAGCTACCAGTCCCTAGAGAGGCATTACTAGGACTTGTACATAATTCTACAGCAGGCTAGTAACATAATTCTGCTCATCAAACTAGACTCATAGAAACAAACATCCAAAATCTGCAGCTGTCTCATCCCAAGTGCTTCTTGATGCTGTCCTATACAAAAAGAACGCTCAGGGAACACTATACCTTGCTTCAAGTAAAGTTGTGCTAGGGCCTGAAACTGCCCCTTAGTGAGATTTTACAGTTACTTTGTGGGAAATTTAAGTCATCAGTAACAAGAAGGGTTCAGAAATTTTTAGTACGTTAGCACAGTATAGAAATTTTCTGGAACAGGAATACCTGAGTGACTCTCTGTACCAAGCAGTCATCTGCATAGGTTCCTTTGTGCATACATGGCAAGCGTTCAAACCGAGGGTCCTTGGCAATTCTGTGGGGACATATAAATCAGCATCACAGCCATCAGACCAGAGTATGGAGGAACAGGAACACCCCCTCCTGTGATACACAGCATATTATTCTCAAAACAAGGGCTGAAGGGATGAAGTGAATGGTACACAAATCAACTGAAATGAGGAGCAAAAAAGAATGCATTTTGTCTGGCTAATTATTAAGTATTTCTTAGTACTTGTTAGTTGGATTCGAGATGTCTGCAATGTTAGGCTCTTGCCTAACAAAGTAATTTGAAAAAAAGTTATCTGTGGGAAGGACTAGAACTTCTTCTAGTATCTGATCGTTTGTACCATGTATGCAGGAACACTTCACCTCCTCTCTGAAGGGGAACATCAAACTGTTTAGGGGATGCACTCGAATACTGTACAACACAACAGGCCAAATTAAAAAGTAAAGAATGATAATACATCTGACTAGTACACCTGGAGAGCACAAACTACACTGGACTAGTTTTGTATAGATCACACAATAACCTGGCTCTAGATTATCAGTATGTGCTACCTACTCCTACAGGAATAACATGAGGCATCAATGAAAGGTTCCATAAGACCTGAGTCACCTCATCTATTTTTAGAAATTTCTGTAATTAAAACAGTATTTTACGTATATGTTGAGAAACAGGAGAAAGCGTTATTTTGAAAGTCTTAGGTGGGGAAAAAAAGATTTACAGATCAATATTGTGAATTCTTACCTAGCATTTAGGGTTTTTAAAAAAATAACGTAAAACTTGAGCCATCATACTGATCTCATACATCCAGAAAAAAACCCCCAAGTTTGAAACTCTGCAGCAACTACCCTATAGTGCAAATGCACCACCACGGAAAGTGATTTTCCTTTATTTATATTAAAACTTCTAGGTTCTAGAAACAGAGCACCTACCGTAACGCCACACGGTACTTCTGTCCTAACTTCTCAATTTCACCCATTACACAATCTGTGATACATGGAATACCTACATGCAAAAAAGCCTGCATTGAAACCAAGCAGCATTTCTTCACAGACCCCTACATATTGCCCACGTGCCCAGGAACTATTAGAGAACTCTATAACACATTACTTAAAGTTTTAAACTTATGAGGACAGACAAGGTTGCAAAGTGTTTAAATGCAGAGCCACTGAGTTTAACCATGTCATGGTAATTTTAGATTTTTAAGTTACTAATGCTTTAGCTTTGTTGAGATTAGCATTTAAGACCACTGACTGAAACCAGAGACAATTCCAGGGTTATCATAGCCATGAACAATGAGCTCCATGATTATAGCACATATCCTTTTTTCAAGATTTCTGTTATTCTCAGTATGAGGCATATAAAGCGCATCAAGAGCACACCGTGGCGTTATGTGGTCCGGAAGAAGCTGCAAGTGATGCAGGCACTCACACTTGGCGTAGAGGCAGTCCATCATTGACTGCACTAGGTCCAGTTTGGCCTTGATGGAGAAATTGATGAAGTTAGTGTCCACCAGGATGTGATAAGGAGGACCCAACTGTGTATTATACTGGAAGAATAAGCAAGAAGGGTGCTGGGGGCTGCCAGGGAGACAAAGAATTCAAATCAGTTCATTGCATTTAACAACATATCCAATCCTACAACTTACAAAGAATGAAAGGATAAAGAGCAGAAAGTACACAAAGCAGCATGGCATGGTGACCTACCAGGCCTCCTGCCGCCTCCCAATCCCAATCCCTTGGTTTGGGGCACCATTTCCTACAGTTTTGCTCAGAAACACCTTTGGTTGCAGCCTGCACCGCGGGGGCCCCTCCCTCCCCAAAGCGTCGGCAGCACTTACACCTCCCGCTCCTTGATGGCACTCGAGTCTTCCTTCTTCTTCACGGGGACTTTCACCCGGTCCTTCTCGTTACTGTGAGAAAATACAGGCACTCCTGGGGGCGGGCGACAGGGAAAGGTGCCCAGCGGTGGAGAGACCTAGGCCGGGATTCCCTCCGGCCCCTCCTAAGAGGAGC
>NW_010423260.1:0-25112 GCF_000710305.1 Buceros rhinoceros silvestris
TATATATTTGCCATGTATATATATTTGCCATATATATGTATACAGCAAAACTTCTTGTTCAGTAATGTCTCTGGTTTGGATCCAATTGATCCAGTATTTAAAAATAAAATATTCATGCAATTAGATTCAACAGAGGCTCTTATTCTTAACCTAAATTTTGTTTGATAATATCTGTTGTCTCCTAGATATTTTCAGTACCTTTCAATTTCTGTTAATGAAAAAGTGTGACAGGAAGAGAAATAAACCTTTAAAGTCCCATGATTACATATGTGATTGCATCATCGTTGACTTGTGATGTCTTATTTCATATAGAGACAACTTTCTGGTTTCATGTCTATTTCAGTACTATTTTCATGTATTTCTTTGGCCAAAATCCCACTTAGTAATTTGAAAGCATTTCAGAGATATAATGTTATTGTTATTTTTAAATATCATGCATAGTTACTTCGTACTATCTTGATTGCGAGAGCTCACCTCACACATTGAAACCTTAATCTGTTAAGTGGTTATTGAGGAAACAAGTATGTGGTGTTTGTACTGTGGGAGTATCTATATATGTAATGCATGGAATGGATGTTCAGTCATTAAATTTGATGAATACCGAACAGCAAGAGTTTAAAGAAGAAGAAGAATCTTCAGTTGTGCTGAGCTTTCATGAATAGCATGTCCATTCAGCTTTCCTCAGAAAATAAAGTTGTAGTTGGAGAAGTATGGAAATACATTCAAGCTGTCATCAGACAATATCCCCTGTGAAAACTGTAAAAAATTAATTTTCTTTACAGTCTACAAAAAGGTGGCAACTCAGCATCAAGGATTGCCTCAGGTTAAAAATAACTAACTTCCTCAAAAGGGAAGAGTTATGAGAGAGGTTCTAATAAATATTCCCTTTATACTCACAAAGGTAACAGTAATCCTTATAGCTGCTGCAAAAAAATCTCTGGAAAAATTCTTTGCTTAAAAGCTGTACTTCTCAATAGAAGAGAGGTGCCTCCTACTTCATATATATGCAGTGTTTGGACAGGGCTGTACATTTAGAGAAGCAATGGGAAATGAGCTCATATCTGCAAAATACATGGAAAACAAAGAAAAAAGAAAAGTTTTCTTCAAGTAGTAATAGGTATATTTTCTGCTCTCTCTGCATGTTCTTTCATTTGGTCACATGCCTCTACATCATTAAAAGATACTCAAAAGTTTGTTTCTCTTCATACTTATTTATATATAATTCTACCTGTCAACAGAACTCTACATCAGGGTCATATAACTATTAAAATTATCTTATTTATTCAGTAGTTTACGTGCAAATTCAGCATAATTTCTGAAGTATTTTTGCATCTTCTTATGTATAAAGTACCCATGGGGATGGAATGTATTACAAAGCAGGTGCAATCAACCAAAGCCCATAAACAGGTCTGTCAGAATGAAAATTCATGGGTAGCTCTTGATACCAATAAAATGTTTCTCTACAGCCGGGAAATTTATGGAAGACTCCAACAATTTTATTGCCATGGTAATGGACATTAAGAACTATGAAGGAAATTACTTGGAATACAAGCATGGATCTTAACCTTACTAAGAGCTCCTGAGCTGCACAGGCCAACTTTAGTAGTACTGTAAATTTACAGATAGGATTAAAAAAGATAGGATGTCTGAGAGTCATATTTAATGGTACATTCATAAAATACATCTGTATGAAGGTTATGAAGTTTTTCCAAAGAGCAAAAGGAATTCTGTTTTCCTTCTGTCATCCAAGTAGAAGTGAATTTGGTTCCTTCCAGAAGTATCTAAGGTTATTTAACTTGAATTAAAACAGTAAATGAGACTTGTTTTACACAAAAATTGGTAGTTACTTACACATGGGTAATTCTTCACTGTCAAAATTGTTAAGCTGAAGACTGTAATTTAAGTGTTTGATTTGCAAGATATATGGTAAGTCTGCTTTAAGCATGGATCAAGATACCATTTAAAGTATTCTTACAGAGCAACCAACTAGGGTCAGTGTTAGAGCCTTCTAGCTGTGGAGGTAGGGGCTTAGCTACTAGTAATTAACTGGAGTAGTTTTATTAGTTATGAAAACTAGACATGTAAAATCTCTGCACAGCTTTAACTATAATTTAAATATTGCACATTTATCTGAAGCAAGCTATTTTCGTGTATTTCTTCTTATTTGTCTCTCAGAACTCTTTCCTTGAAGCTTTGTGATGCCTTAAACATAACTTCTAATTCCTGTGGAAATTCTGTCAGAATATATATATGACAACATATTTTATATAAAAATGTTGTTAAAACCTTTTAATTTACTATAACTCCTTTCTGTACATGACACTAATAACTGCTTCTGTTGACCATTAAAGAAGAAAATAATTTGGTAAGGTGGCTGGCTTTTGTCATCTTCCTGACAGTATAGTTTTAATTATGTTTATTTGTGTCTACTAAGCTGGAGTTGCTAAAGTTGTTAGAAGTTCTTCAAAAGTGTCACAGAGATTTACTGGGCAAATACATCCTGGGGTATAAAGTACAGCAGAAGATACAGAAAACATAAAGGAGAGAATAACCTGATTATATCTTCAACAGCTTAAGTGAAATGCATCAGTAATGGTGTTAAGGTAGGATGAAATCGAGCTGAAACAGTATTTATGGTCAATGCAGTTAACCTAGAACATGGACAGTTTATGTAGAATATAAGCCTCACCAAGTATACCTTCAGCTCTAGAACACGTCAGTGGGAATGGGTTGTATATGTTCGTTCTGGGGAGTGGGTCATGGGGAGGAGGTGTCAGGTGTACATGGCAGCACAGTATGTGACAGCAGTCCAATGCTCTTTGCTGGGTGTAGGAGGTGCTGCAAGAGAGGAACTTCTCCATCACCAGGGTAATTCTAAGTCAGCCTCTTCCATTTTCTATGCCATTTTCTATGCATTTTCTAAGTTTAGTCTAATTTTAAACCACTGTCATTGAGGCTTTGTTTATTTTGCTTTGGAGCAGAGAAGGAAGGGATGCAGGAAGTGAGAAATACCACATGTACTTCTTTTACAGTATTACTTGCAGCTATTCAGCAGAAAGCTGGCAATGCTGTTGATTTAAATATATTATGGTTGCAACAGCTTGGGATGATCAGACTGGGAATCTGGAATGTGTTTCATCTCTCATCTCAGATTGAGCACCCTTTTTCCCCCTTTCACTCTCTTAGGTATCTTTTAGGAAGGTACAGACCATCATAGCTACTAACCTTGACAAAAATTTTGGAATTTCTTGTCCTTGGGTTTTTAAACATTTGCTAAATTTTGCGTAATAAGATTTCAAAATTTTACTTTTTTTAATGTGCTAAATGTATATGATTTCACGTATAAACTCATTGCAGTGAGGTTGAGTGGTATACAGAGTATTCTGTGTTGGAGTCTCAGCTTTGTCACTGAAATAAGCAGACGTTGCCAAGACCTTGACTGTCTTCTGAACCATGCATTTGATTGTGGAATGGGATATCTGCAAACTGTAGAATTTGATGGACCACTAGCACACCTACCATGGCATATGTGGGTTTGCGTATTTTACCTCTGAATTTGCTGATATGAGCATGACCGTAACTTCTTTAATCTTAAAGACTGCGAGGACTGGCAAGCTTTCTTCCACAAATATATTTGTCTCTGTGTGAGTGGCAAATATACAGTAAAACAATTGTTTGGAGATTTAAAATGAAATAGCATTGTAAACCTATAGCTATTAGGAATTTTTTGGATGTTCTTATAAAGGGTATTCTAGTAAAATATGTTTAGAAATGTTAAAAAATACAGAGTTTTTGAAGGTGTTAGCTGTGAGTACTGCTCATATCTTTGTTAGAGCATGACCAGTGTTACAGGAACTTCCTAGCCATCTTGCCTTGAAAGCCATCAAACTTTTTGCCATAGATTTCACCAAAGTGGTTACAAGAACTATATGACTGGGATCTGGGGATAGTGAACATCACAAGTGTAATATAGGATAATTTCATGAGATAACTGTTTGCCTTGCCAACTGCTTGTGGTTCTGAGCAGAGCTGTCTTACGCAACACATTGGCAAATTGTACCTTTTTTCTTCATTGTTGACTTGTATTTAGTCTTTTCTGCTGCTCCCAGGAGCAGCAGGTCTCAGTATTTCAAGGGTGAGTAAAACGAAGGAGCATCTTCCATTCTAATCTGTAACTGCTGTGGGGTTTTTTTCCTGCTTTCAGGAGGATACAGATCATAATTACTATACTTCAAGGACGTATGGCCCCTATGATTCTACCAGCCGGGATTTGTGGGTCAATATAGACCAAATGGAGAAAGACAAAGTGAAGATTCATGGGATCCTTTCCAATACCCATCGACAAGCAGCAGTAAGTAATTTTACCTTTTTGTTCCTTGGCATGGATATTTTTCACCTGTGACCAATACAGTAGTGTTGCCAAGTATCGTGGAATTTTAATTAAGCTGTGAAGTCTGCACAGTGTTGCTATCAAATTATTCCAAGCTGCCTTTTTGCACCTGCTCTAACAGTCCTTCAGAGATGCCTTTATAGATATGTTTAAAATTCACCTCTGTTCTTAAGGATAAAAAACTATCAAACAATAAACTACTTGTGTTGCTGAAGTTGGAGGGAATTTTACTATCTAATTCAAGAGCAACAGAACTGAGTTGAGGATTAAGTTGCTGAAGTTGGTCTTCTATGGAGTGAATCTGTGTTTGCACTTCCATTTTTGTATGAGGTGTCGTGCTTATTTTTTCTATTGGAACAAGTGATAAAACTCGTGAGAATGTTATGTAGTAACAGAAATGATAGATGTGATCACAATTTCAAAGTATCAACAAATAAATACAATAGTGTAAATAACAATCTTTATTATCTTATTATAATCATGCTGCTTGGTAAAATGTGTATGAAAATAATGGGCTTACATGCTTAGAAGTGAAATTGAATGCTGCATGATACACGGATTGTGTTCTTGGATCTCACTTGTGGCTGAAACTACATAGATAGAAGAGCCAATATCAGCACAAACTACAGAAAATCATGACTCAAAAGTCTGGTTCATGAGATTATTGTTCCATCCATTCACCAACTTAGCTCCAATAAAAAGCCCTTGGTTTTGACAGCTTGAAAACAAAATCTAATTAGTGCCTTATTTAAAAGTTACATTGTTTTAAAAGATGCAGGCATGCTTAACAGTTTTAAAGGTGAAAGAAAAGCCAACTTTAATTCTTCTTTTCTCTCGGTTTATCTGTTATCTCCCTGGCATGAGCCAGGTGACTGGCTCAGAGGGGAATGTAAGAGGCAGCAAGAAGAAACACTGTTATTTAGCTCAGAATAGGAAAAGCAGAGTGGGGTGAAAGATCTACTACGTTTGACTAATAGAGAGTCCAATACATAAAATGCATTACTCATAGCCAAAAAGACTGTAAGTAGTCAGAAATAATGCAAATGCAGAGAGTTCTGGTAGTTATAAATCTTTGGGGTAGATTTAATAAAGCACTAAACCCGCTATTTTCCTAAGAAAATGTGTTTCAAATGAGGAAAAAAACCCTCAAGGGTACCTAAAAGTGAGAACCTGTATTGTCTGCCTTGCCTTTTTCATCTGGGATATTGGTGGTCTGTGTTGAGGGAGAGAATGGAAACGTGCAAAAAAACATAATAAAGGAATTAAAAATACGTATATAAGGTAAAACATCTTTTCCCAATAAAAGTCATTTATGGGGCTTGAGACCTAAACATTAGTGAAATTCCTTGAAATGTTAACGTATTGTTTAATGATTAATCAAGATGACAATTTCCCATGCCTTTTGTTTTCAGTTGGATCCCTGAGATTATACATCTAAAAATGTTAATTCTAGGGGGAACATTTTGTTGAAGATATTAAACCAGAGGTGTAATATGAAACAATGCTTTTGGTCTGGGTGTGGGACCAGTGTGGAGGATGATGCAACATGGCAGAAGGGGGCTTGGCAGCAGGAGACCTTCAATCATTTCCCCCCAAAACAAGTGCTTTAAGATTTCTGCTGAATGTCAGGTGCCTACTTTGCCTTTCTGCCAGCTCTAGCAGGGAAGGCTGTAGACCCAGTTTATCACACTGATATCCAAATCTCTTGGACTGTGAGCTCAAGTGGCTACAGCCGTGTCTACGTACTATTTTAAAGATTTCTTTTTCAGATATTTTTTATGTCCCTCCTGAAGCATGAAAAAGTACCAGTGAGTCATCTTTTAAGACTTAATATTTTATTTATGTGTCTAGAATTGATTTCTTGTATGTGTCTGCACAAACAACACTCATGTGTACTACACAACAAAGTTATTTAAATGAGATGTGTGATCTATAATTGTATAACAACTGTAGAGTCATATATTATGAGCAGATCATACATAAATAAGCATCAATCTCTCCCTTTCTCTTCCATAGAGATAAACTTTGCCATCGCTCTCTTTAAATGAGCATTTTGCACATCTTTCTGTGATTTGGTGATTTACACGCTCATAATTTCTAAAGATTATTCTCCAATTTGACAGTAGAACAGGGAGTTAAATTACTATATGCTAAGTATTAACCAATTTTTCTAATAATGTCAAGGATTCTTTGAATGCTAAAAATTTTACTCTAAATTTTTGTGTTTTCCTTCATTTGGAAGTATGTAAGTTCCCCAAAGCTGCCAATTGGTTTTTGCTTGTACAGGAAAAGAAATAAAGAGGATCCACGAGATGGTTTGGCTCTATAAACAGCATAGTAATTGTTTTGGGAAACTAACACACAAGTATTAATGGAACAACTACAACATTCGGCACTACAGGATTTATATCACTAGTAGTGATTTCTTTTTTTCCTCGATATCTTGCCACCATCTTCTTAACTGTTGATAAAATTTTAGGTGTGACTTGGATGCTTATTGTCTTTAAATATCTAAGAGTTGAAAAGTCAAACACTTCTCTCCCATGGAGAGAAAACTTTTTTATTCCAGTGGGTTAAAAATTCTGGTATTCTTTCTGAAAAATGAGGTATGCTTTCTAGCCACAAAAGTAAAAACACATTTATTAATAGTGGCTGTTACAATATTGCCCCTTAAAGCATTCCTTAAATCTTGTCAGTTCTTTATTACGGTATTACAATAACTTGTCTATATTGAACATTTTTACATCTTCAGAATTTCAGGCATCACTTTTTGATTGAAGTCAATGGGAGACCTATATCTGGCTTGTGTAGGCATAGGATCAAGTCTTTATGGCAAACACTTTTGTACTAATGTTTGTATTATAGCAATTCACACTGTTGAGGGGGCAGAGTTTTCTTTTGAAGCAGTTTAGTGGTTATTGTGTTATTCAGAGAGTTAATGCTGATAAGTAGAATGCACAACAGTGTATAAAGGAAAGAGGGAAGGTTTGGTCAGAAATTTGATGTTTTTAACAGTGCAGTTGGAAATTCATTTGGTAGAGCAAGGATGTAGTTTAAATGGAGTGCATCTGTAAACATAGCATGAAAACTATAGAACATGGTTAAAACCCATTTGTTTAAGTTAATTCATGAGCTGTCTTTTGCATATGCCATTTAGATTAGAAATGTTCAGTTGTACATCCGTATTTATGTATATACCAAAAAGGTCATTAGATCCTACTCAGTCTAATTAACGCAATGCAAATTAATTTTGCATTCTAATTAAAAACAAACAAAAAAGTGCTAATAAATCCTGACAAAATTCTGCCTTCCACTTAAGTGGAAAACAAATCTAATTTAAAGTTACTGTAAATCTTCAGCTGTTAATTTCATGCTGAATAATTCTTTAAACATTTCTGGTCGATGTAAATATAATTCTTCCCAAGAGAAGAAATACTCAGATATAATCTGAAATGTGTAAAACTAGGATAGAAATAATGGTAGGGAAAATAAAGACAACTTCTTTTTTTTTTTTTTTTTTTAAATATGTGTGGAATGTTGTGCTTTCTTAAGTGGCATTATCAAAGGTTAGGGTTGAGGGATAATCATCAAGAACTCATCTTCACACAAATTTTTACTGTAGCAATTCCTTCTAAATAGCAAATAATAATGGACTTCATTCCCAGTTCTTATTTGGCCTTTGGGCCATTCTGGATGTGACTTTTTTTTATGGGATTTCTCATTTAAACAGTAATAAGATCTTACTGGCATTTCAGCACTCCTTTCTGTCATGATTACCAGCTTCTTCAGAGTTTAGCCAGGTAGCACACCAGTGATAATTATGGGTGGCCACCATAATCAGTGAGCTTTGGGAAAGGAGTGGAATAGGTAGGAAAGAGAGCCGGAGTTGGAGAGGGAAAATTAGTTTGACTTTGAATGGTGCTTTTTGGTGAGCTAGGTGAGGAGAAAGAGTCTGTACTCCAAATTACCATTCTCTGCTGATAGAGGGTATTCACCTTTAGGCTGACAGAGGAAAAAAGATTTTCCTTTTTTATTTTGCAATAAGTACCCTAAGTAGAGTTTCTTAATACTTGGGTTGAATATTCCTTTATAAATCATCTCCTATTAACAATTTATCGAGGGAGGTTGGGGAAATGCTGTCATGTGGATTTGATGGAGGAATTGCCATTCAGTGACCAACCTTCATCAGATAAGCACCCAGGTACCAGCAGGATGTCAGGGAGGTCACTTGAACTTGAAGGAGCACGTGGCAGAGGAGCAAGCCACCCACAGCCAAGGGAGCGGGCATCCTGTAAAACTTATGTATTGCTAAGGCCTTAAATATTGATGGATCCTCTTAAGAAAAAGGTTAAAGCAACATTTTTTTAAGGAAAAATTCTACAAATCTTTATTGATTTTATTCGGAGAGAGTTTTAATGTCTGCTGATGTATTTTGGTTTTCGAAGTCTTGTTATGAAGATCCAATGCTTTCAAGTGTTTAAGTGCTGCACAGAACTGTTTTCAGTTAGCTATTGGCATTCCAAAATAAAAATAGCAAGACTCCAGTGAAAAATAAAAAGCAGTGAAAGTGGAGGACTATTCATTTTGGGTTTTTTGACTTTGTGCGCAATAGCAATTTTATCTTCTGGTGTTGTTCCTTACAGAGAGTGAATCTGTCTTTCGATTTTCCATTTTATGGCCATTTTCTGCGTGAAATTACTGTGGCAACTGGGGGTAAGTGGCTTTCTAACCATTTCCTTTGAGTAATATGAGAAGAGTTTCTTTCAGCTATTTAAAATACCTTTTTTCCCCCACATATGTCAAGAGGTAAACTGCAGCATTTATTCAGGAAATTTTTCTTTCCACACAAAGAAAACTACAAAAGATTGCTATGATGAAAAACCTTTGGCTGCTCAAGTTGAACTGTTACAAAAACCTCTCAATGTAAGATTTTTATAGCATCAATAATTTTCTATTTAGGTGTTTCCCCCAGAAATATTGTGTGTGTGTGTAGCAGTTGCACTTGTGGAGATAGTCCTGGAGCCAAAATAAGGAGGAAAACTTAGGAGGGCAGAGGATTTATTATCGAAAGATAAGCAGTGCTGCTGGAAGTAAATAACTTGTCTCTTCTAAGGCAAACCCATTGTAGTGCGTTGGCTTGGTGTGGTAATGTCTGCAACACTACCATGGAGTTCCTCTCCTGCTTTTGTGGAGTAAAATGGGAGGTATGGCACAGCTTGAGCTCCTGGTCTTGTAGCTCTGTGCACCACTGATGCCCCATGAATTCTGTTAATGGCTGCTACTTGCATGGATCTCCTGCACTAGGAATAGCCATTGACCTCTTCTGCTTCCCTCCTGCTTCACCTCCTTGAAAGACAAAGAGGATACCAAAGAAAAATGAAATTATGTGGAAGGCAACAAATGAGAAAAAGGAGGAATAATGGTCAAGATATGAAAACAGGGGGGAAGAAGGAAGCATCACAGAGAGCACACCCACAGCATCCTTTGGTCCTTCAATGTATTCAGCAAGTTCATGGGCTCTGGCTGGTGGTGCTCTTCCTAGAGGTGCGACAAGACAGGAAGACAGAAATAGGGACTACCATCACCAAGACCAATCCTATCTTGTCCTTTGCCAACGTTTCTTCTTCTTGTGCTATGGGTGGCCAGCTGGTCAGGGATAGGGTATGCCCATGTTCTGCCGGAGCTCTGAATGTGAAGGGTATGACTAAAGGATTAGGCAAGAATTGCAGCCAGTGTCTCAACAGGAGTAGGAGCTGGAACAGATGTTTCTATCATGCTCTGTGTCAGCATTTCTGCTTTGCTACCAAAGCAGAAGAATACAAGAGATGGACATAGGAATAAAAGCTCATATTAAATGGTTGATTTGCAGTCAGAATGATTAAAAAAAGATGCAAAATTATGGGTGACTTCAGTACCAGGGTTTTATCTTCTTTATCAGCAATGGCATTTTGATGCTGTTTTGGATCAGATTATCCATAAACTACTGATTGGTATTTTGAGACTTGTTAAATTTCAATTCTACTTTGCTTTTAGTTTAATTTTGGTGCTTGATCATTGATGCTTAGTTCCGTATTCTCTTACTAGAGGAGTTGTATTTGATGGGGTGTCAAACTCAAGTGTATGATCTGTGTAGCATGACAGAATGAGGTAGGATGGATCCCGCACAGCTAAAACAGCAGCAGTTGGTGACTATGTTCATTCTATAAATGTCACCTTACTCTTACTGCTGAACTTGGTTCTTTAAAACTTCACAAAGTTCACTCTTTCTCTAGGTAATCGATGTGTGGTGACTTTGCTGGGGCTTCAGTTTTAATGGGAGCCCTGAATTTTTACCACTGCTGTTATTAATTTGCTGCTGTCATAATTTTACCCCATCTGCCCCCAAAGACTTGGGAATAAAGTTAAGCTCCCAAGGAGAATTGTGCAGTAACAATTTGTGATGGGAAACATTTTTTTTCTTTTGGTATAGAACATTTGGGGAATTTGGGTCTTTTGGGTTTGGGTGGGGTTTTTGTTTATTTTAAAAAAAAAAGTGAAAATAGCTGCTGCTCTGCAGCACTTTTTTTTTCTTGCTATTAATGGAACACAATGATAATTCTGCTTTTCTTTTTGCTCCACTTCTATTAAATATTATTCTCAAGCTAAACAGGTCTTTAACCTCAGTCCTTTTACTACAGGCCACTGACATTAACACAGAGTAACTTCTGTCTTTCTCATGACATTTCCATGATTTTCAACCTCACAATTAAGCATGAAAAAGTAAGATTTAGTCAATAATTACTTTAAAAACATTATCTTGATAAAGCCCAGTAGCTGTAAGTCATCCTGTCAGTTCAGGATGGGATGCAACCTTTTCTACAACTTTAAGACTTCTAAACAAATTTAACAGGAAAAGAAAGATGTTATTTCTGTCGTAACTCTCTGATAAATGTTGTGTTTTGGCTATATTTGTGAATTTTGTTACCGTAAGTCATTGGTGGTGTTGTGTGGCTTATAGCCTAACAACAAAGGATAAAGACAGGTTCCAAGTGCTTTTTATACTGTATGGTCTACTATTTCTTAGTAACAGAGATTTTACAATGGCATTACTATTATTAGAGATCTGGAACACCTCCAGAGGTTATTCTGAGATCAAAAGAATGACAGAGTTAATGTGTACAGGAGTCTCACATGACAGATGTCCACTTCCTGGAGAGCGGGATATAATTAATTATGCTAATGATAACACTACAGACTGTTTTTACATCCAAATCATAAATTAAATAACCTTGTTAAAAGGAAAGTTGAGGACAATGATGCATTAAATCTCTGTCACAAGAAAAACCTCTACCCAAATGGTTTCTGCCATTCTTCATGGAGGGTGCATTGTGGCATGGTAGGGTTTCCCAGTTAATTAAAATTACTTTGAAATTGCTACAGTGTAAAACTCAACATTTTTTTCTCTTTAACTAATACTTATTTACCCTTCCAAATGGTTTCAATGAGCCGATTGTGTTTAACTAAGGAAAGGAAGAGAGTGAAAATAACTAGTTTGAGGGCTTTATTCACTGGTATCCTCGCCTTGTATTTGACAATACTATTTAATTCCTAACTAGAAGATAAGGCAGCTTACAGCACTATTAACATAATTAGTAATTTGTGGTTCTTTGGGGTATGGGCATCTATCTCCCCACATACCTATAGAAAGAATTTTTAAAGCAACCTCTGGAGAGCTCTCAAACCTTTAATAATATTAGATAACACAAGAAGCAGCTGAGTTTTGGTTATTGTGAAGCTTTCTAAAGTTTGTGCTCTACAGGCCACAAGTGCAGTTATTTCTCCAATAAACCACTTACAAGTTTGTGAGTCATGTTGTGAATGTCAGGGAGCTAAGCTCATGAAGTCTGTCTGTAGTCAGTCACTGATACCCCTAACAGAGCTCAATGGCTGTTGAGGTGGGAAAACCCTCATTGTACTACAGCTCTCCACGCAGTAACACAGTCCTTCTCACAGGAGTCCTTGAAGCTCTTGAAGTCCTTGAAGCTACTTCAGCATGTAGCACTGCTTAATACTTGGTTGTATAATTTTCCAGTGTGATGGTAGTAAATCCCTCTTGTTTATTCATTGTGGCTTATTTTTTTAATCAGTCCATCTTCTAGTGTAGCTTTGTATCAGATATTGTAAATTATTTAGGATTTTTTTTTCCCTTGTATGGCCTCTCTCATTGATAAATTTTTCTGCTATTGTTTTACCTGCAGCGGCATTACAGAGGGGGATGGTAGCTAATCCAGATTATTATGGGTTTTCATTAAACCTTGTATTTGTTGCTCAGGATTAATAAAGGTGTTAAGTTTTGCTTTTGGAATTTCTCCTGATGATTTGAATGAGCAGAGTTCGTGAGGGGTCTTAGATCAGTTTCAGTCTCTGCTCTATAAATAACTTAATACTATTTTATATAACCTGTAAATTAAGAAAATAGAACCAAAATACTTAGGAACAAAAAGTATATTAATTTTTCACATTTAACTATAGATACTTGAAAGCAGCAAGAGAAACAGCAAATAAAATAGTTCTATATTATATACAAACAATAAATAAACAGTATTTTGGTCATGAAACTTTTCTCTAGGATTGTGCTATCAAGGCAATAGTTAAGCAGTTATTTGTAAGAAAATAACTTAGGTCTGTCAGATTTTATTGGACAGTGCAGATAGCTTGGCAGGGGTACACTTCTGTTATTTTATTAGGGAAGTTCTTCAAGGTATCTTAAAGTCTGTATCTTCCTTTTTTCCTTTTTTAAAGTGTATTTCATTTGAACACTTTTTGAAAGTAACTTCTCTATTTCAATAGCAGTCATTTTTATAGGTAGTATATATATAAATATTGCAAGATGAATTCAGAGGCAGATCTTGAATTGACATAAATTTACACTATTTTGATGTAGTAGATTGTGTTGTTGCCTTTTGAACTAGGATGAGTTCAGCAACATTCCTTAATTATGTTTATCATTCTCATGCTGATTTTAATGAGTATACGCAGTCTTCCTGAATTCACCCTTTGGCAGTCAGGATTTTTTTTTTTTTAATCTAGAGTTGATGGAAAAATAATGCATTATTTTATCAATCATTATGTTAAACACTATTTCAATTTTTTCCTAGTTTTTCCCTAAAATCTTCAGGAAAATTTAGATATTACTGTCTGTATTGTAGCTATCTTTCCCATATTGTGTGGCTATAATGACATCTGCTGTAGTTAGCATTGAGTACACTGGTAGAGTTTTCAGAGATGGCGGTACCGTGTAAATGCAGCTAAGAACCTCCACTATATGACATCATAATGGCTTTTGAGGTTGGTATCTTGAGTGACTCAAGTATATATTCTATTACTAACATTTGTGGGGAATCTAGCTTACAGGGGACAGGTAAAGAAGAGTAATACAGAACCCCAAGGCTATTAATGCTCTAAAGGTAAATCTGGTTATCAGGTTGTTGCATGGGGCTGACGACATAGAAAATTTTGAGGATTTGTGCAAAATGCGGCTTCACAAGGCATCCTAGTTGAGCAGGATTGAAGTCAGGAGCTGGACACTTTTTGCTCAACCAATGCTGGACTCACACCCGGATTGTAGCTTCTGTGTGGAAGTCTGAGGTTATTACAGAGATTAATGATATCCTGGATCTTGATCCAGCCTGTCTTGTAGACACAGTGGTGACAACACAATGAGAAAGCCCATCCCTGTAGGCACTGGTAACTTATGGTGGCATGGAGGCCTGGAAAGGTTTCTACAGATTTTGTGCAGGAAACTGCAGTAGGAAGCTATGTTGTAGAAATCAGGAGTACACCACACCAGTGTGAGCCCCAATATAAGAAACAAACCAGAGCTGAGCCCTTTGTCCTTCCAGCCATTTTCACTTCACTTCACTGCCTCACACTGAATATCTGTTCTCTGGGGCTAAGATGAGATTTCTTCTGTCCTCGGTCCTCTCGTGATTTTGTCTGTAGCAGGAAGCATGCAATAGTGGAAATTGAAGCAAATACATAGAAAATACAATCAAAATGTTTGTGCAGATGAAAATAAAACAGAAGTCTTCATCAAATAAATGTGTAAAACATGGGATTAATTTGGGTCTAATTCCTACTAGAGGCACGTGTAAGTATATGGTGGCAATAACTTCCCTTATTTGACAGCTTATTTACTCCCCCTTAGCATTTTTGGTTTTGTTGTTGTTCTGCAGAGCAACATCTGGAAGCTCCAAAATGAAGTAGATTATCTTGCCAGTCAATACAAGCTTTGATTTAGCCAGTCTTTTGGGGACTGGCGTTAAAAATAAAACCACTTGTGCATCATCTAAAAATGTTACGGTTTTCTGGTAAGTGACTATCAGCTTGGGTTCTGTTGTGATTTTTGTTTAGGTTTTTTCCAAAGCCTGTTTCTGTTAAATAGTCCCTATACCGAGTGACCATTTCTAGACATATCTACAAAATTCTGTCACGACTAGGATTTTCTGACATTGAGGTTGCTTGCTTTGATCCATCCATCATGTTTTATTCCCAAAGCTAGTAACTGCTTTGCAAAACAGAAGTCAATGTAAGTATTAACATGCTGTTTATGACTGTACACTTGAATGTTTTGCTAGCAAATTCATTTCAATTAATTATGATATCATTAATGAAATGAAATTTTCAGAATTGAAAGAAACTGTTGCTCCTTGAACATCAGTCCCAAAATTATAGGAATAATTTTTTTCAGCAAACTACAAATGGAAATTAGGTCTGTGAGCTAAATCCTGAAGTCTCTGATTAAATTTTCATTCAGTCTTAACTCAGGCAAGTTACTACCAATTTCCAAGTTCAAAGGGAGAAAATAAGGTCTGAACCTAGGAGAGAAAGAGAAGAAGGCCAGTGGAAGGTTGAAGCTTGGTTTGCTTTGGGACATGAACAGGCAGACCCCAGCTTGATGGACTGTACCAGGATGAGAGGATGCTGACTATAGGTGACAGGATGAATGACAGGAAGGAGTTCCCTGTGGGACTTGCAATGGAGTAGGAGCCAGGAGCGCCTGAGGTAGATGAGTTAAAATAAGTTTATGTGCTGAAAAGGTAGAGTATAGCTGGATGTGTTTTCAATCTGGGGAGCACTAGACTGTAGCAAGGAGATGGTATTACCCTGGAAAAGCTAGAGGGAAGCAAAACTGCAGGAGAAAAGGGATGGAGTGTGAAATCAAGCTGGAGGTCACTACTATTAGGATATTTAATAGAACAGCAATTTCGGTAGTGGCTCCCAGTGGGGAAGGTGTACTGGTCTTGAGGAACACAGATAAGTGGCACAAGAGAGAAAAACGGGTTTGAACGAAAAGATGAAACATCTATGTTACACCTCCTTGTGCTCTCTATCATGCAGATTATTATGTTGGAAATGTGTGCGTTTCTGCAGGTATGTGAAGTTGGAAATGAGAACACTGTAGAAATGCTGGAAGAAAACAAAGCCAATAATTGTGGCAGGCTTCCATATGGGAAATACGAAAGTCAGCGTGCTGATGGTAGGTAAGTTATACTAGGAAAACCACAGAATTGTAGGGGGATAGATTATAAATTGAACAAGGTAAAAGCAATTGCCTGATGACCTGTAGTAGACAAAGATCTACTATCTACTCCAGCAACCTTTGAACAAGTCAGTAACTGCCTGGACATCCCATGAAAAATTCAATTTGAAAGACACATAACTTATAAAATGTATGCTATCAAGAAGGAAGTAATAAAAACTAACAGAGAAACGAGGGATTAGCACTTGGTAAAGGAAAGCGAAAGGGAACTGAGTGATGTTGTTGCTTTGTGAAAGCTTAGCTGATTCACAATGGATTGATCACTGATAGGGCTGGAAGGGATGCTGCAATGATAGTGCACAGAGTCTGAAATTGCTCTGCATGAGCCACAGGCATGGGTATACCCTGCAGGCAAATTAACAAGTAAAACTAATTATATACAAAGGGTACGATTCATCTATCTTTGCCGACATCTGTGTCCACATTTGTCAGGCTAGACTCATATACAGTCAATAGAAATGTAATCAATATAGTCAGCGACTGTCTGTGAACGCTGAAGGCAGATGTTCAAAGTGAGTTGACTCTTGAGACATTTTACTAGGTGGTATGAAGAAGACTCCAGAAGTGGCCACCTACCCCATGCAATAGCAAATGCACAAATACAAGTCAGGAAAAAATGGATCTCTAAGGACTCAAAGTTGTTACAGAGAAAAAACATGCATCAAAAATGATCTGCAAAGGTAGATATTTATATAAGAATTACCACAAGGAAAGCTTGCAACTGCTAAACCAGTCAGCGGATACCTAAATGGCATCTTGTAGGCAATCAAATTATAGCAGTGAAAGTGCTCTGTTTGAAACAACTTGGACTGCCGAATACAGCATGTATTGTCCAGATGTAACCAGGGATATTAGAGGGCTGATGAAAGTAGGAGCCAATAAAAATATACAATAGGTTTTGAATCAGAGTACGAATGGGCCTATGAAAGCAAACTATGCATTACCTCATTGATGTAGCTTACTGCTCGGAGATCTGACAAGTAGACAGCCTGTCAGACACTTCCATGGCAAGGAATGGGCCCAAAGCACTACAGATTTCAGCAGAGCAGTAGGCTGTTCCAGCCTGAGACATTTGAGGCAATCACTTCCAGTCATCCTGTAGCGAGTTTCTAGCATTTATCTGAGGATGGGGATTCAGTCACATATAGCCCTGATGAAGTTGGAGCAAACAGTTGAATTTGTAAAGACTGAGTTACAATCTGGTGAGATAATATTTGATAAATTATCCTGCAGTAGAGGAAGCAGAAGTTGAAGGAATTATTTGAAATAATTCTTATGATAGAGACGCTGCATGAACATTCCTACCACATTAATAATGGAAGGAATACAAAACAAAGAAATAAAAAGGCACAGTAGTATTAAATCCCACTGCAATAAAATTAAAGTTAGTGATTTTTCTAAAACTGAAATTAAAAACTCTTGTAGGATTATGTTACTTCCTAAGGTCAGATCCTACACCTAAAAATACGTGTACTTATTGAAGAGAGAGGTCTTTGTGCATGTAAGATATACACAGCTTTTTGTCAAAACTGTAGCTGTTTTACCCACTATTGACCTAAGATAAAGGCATTGAAGGGACTGAAATAAATCTTCCACTGAAACCTGATGTTATTGAAACCTGTACTGATGAGCAACTGTGAGGTACCTGAGCATGGTTTCCAAACACAAGAAAGAATCACGCTTATTCTAGTATCAAACCGTTTATAAGTGTGCATATACCTTGTGGAAAAGCGATAGAGACAAAAAATCTTGGGTTAGCTAGCTAGCTGGTTAGCTGATTAAAAGTTTAAATTAACACATTTTGAATTTCCTTTTGGACATTGAGTGAATACCAGGATTGTGGTATTCAGGTTTAATTGTACAGTTTCCAATGCAAGGAGGGATATTATGAAAAATAAATACCAAAGTGCAGAGAATTCTAATATAATTTGCATCACATTTTGTAGTACTTTCAGGGAAGGAGGATCAATGAAAGGGGAGAGAGTATGCTGTGGGGAAAAGAATGAAGCCTGATGTTGCACACTATGAGGTCAATCTATTTGTGTTGGCACACAGAGGGATACCTCTGAGTGGGAGAGAAATCTGTCCACCTAGCTGGTGGTTCTCTGAAAAGAGAAGGATCCACAGGCTTAGGATCTGAGGTTGTTAATGGTGAGGCTGGTTGTGAATTTGCAGCCTGGAATAAGCCTGTGTTACTGAATATATATCTTGAGATATGCAGTACTCAAAGGACGATTATGCTCACGTGCATTTTCCCTGCATCTCATAAATTTCCCTTCTTAAACTTTCAAAACCGGAGGACAGGTGAAGTTTGCCTGGCTTTCTGCAGTATGGGTGGACATCTTGTTGGAGCCTGCCAGAAATCTCAGTGAGGCTTTTCCAGTTGTTCCTGCTGCTTTGGACACTTCAGCACAGGAGCCCGCAGGAGATGTGTTCATCACTTTAGGAAGAGCTCTTTGATGACAAAAGTTACCCCGTGGGCAACATCTGTTAAATGGCAAAGGTTACATTAGGCAGAGTGAAACAGAGTGTTTGTAGCCAAAATCAGTGACTCAGACTACCCTTCGTCTCTTACAGAGTATTGCACTGGATGTCATCAACGGTGGGCAGCTCATTCTGTAGAGGTCTGGCTGTTGACTGGCAAATATCACCTCACAACTGCCTTCTATTTATCTCCTCTGATTCTGACATCTGTTTCTGATGTCTTGTATTGCCGTACAGCTGTTAAAAAAATTGCTCCCTGTAGAGCTTCCTTTGTCGTTTCTGTGTCAAGTGTCCCTTCTGTAACTACCTCTCCCACTTCTGTAATGGGGTAGCCCTTCTATCAGCTTCCCCTTGAAACTCTGTTTTGTCTTGCTTTCTGTCAGTGACTTCTCCCAACTCTTTCTGCTCCTGCCTTTATGCTTTATCTTTACAAATTAGATCAGAAACACTTAGGCCAAAGCAAATGATAAGCTTTAGGAAAAAAAAGCCAAAACAATTCCATATGCCCTGACATCACTTTGACCTTTGTATAAGAAGGCATTTGCCAGCTTTGAGGTTTATGGGCAATAATTGCACTGCATTGGTAGCAGGACTTAAAATGACCATATTTGTGTTTGTCTGTAAGGTTCTGTTTCATAGAATAACAGATAACTAGCCAAAGCATTTGCCCACATGACATGCCAAACAAGCACTTAAATAATTTTGCAGATCAGGCACTTAATAATAAATTAAATGGCTTAACGTTAAGACAAAAAGCCTTCAGGATAGCCAGCAATTGCTTCTCTGAACACTGGGAAGTTGTAGATATAGGCTATGTCTAAGAAGGATTCATCAGTTTTTATTGTAGAATTTTATATTAGGCATTTATCTTATGTTAACCTTTATAGTAGCATTGCAAAGTTCCAATAATTTTGTGCTTTTACACCACAGTAAAGATTTTTAATGCACGAGTCTTTATTTTCTGCACCTCCTACAAAATACAATGTTTATTTGGTTTGCTGCATGCTTATAAGGTAAATAATAAACTTCTATCCATTTCTGCCTTTTTACCACCTTTTACCAATTGACTTTGTAAAAACTACTATGATTGTCCACTCTTGAAAAAATGTATGTGGTTTTATTTTGTCTTTCCTACTTTATAACGCTATTTTAGCCCCTATTATCAATGTAAAAGATTGAATAACTGAACTCTGCAAACCCCAGTTGAAAAGACATTTACTGAGAAAAATAAAAAGTCCTTCTCCAGTCAAAACCAGGCAACTAGAAGATGATGAGAGTAATGGATAATATATTTAGTTTCTAATTAAAAGAGGAAATTCTTGGTAAGAGTTGGAAATAGGCCTTTTGTTGCTGTAAGACAGTTCTTCATAAAAGTGATGTTTTAGGGTGGAAGTCCTAGGCCTAATGAAGTGTGCGTAGTCCATAAAGCGTCTAAGATTTGTAAAACAGTACTTGTAATAGCTCCTGTTTCATAAAGTCAAAATTAAAAAAACATGTCGGCGGTTGGTTACAAACATCTTTTAAAAAATGAAGTCTTCCAAAGTGTAGAGCATTTAGAGACTAATCGGGCTGGGAAATGTGTTGGCAATTTGGGTTAGAGTCAGCATTAATTATTAAACATAAGGAATGCTGTAAGTTTCAGTATTTCTAATAAGAGGTGGGGTCTTAATTTGAATTCTGTCTAAATGTAATTACGAGTTGTCCTTTTCCAAAAAGTTAATTTCCAACTTGGGCAAAAGCTCTGTTCCCCGTCCTCATAAGTAAGTTTTTGTTGTGGTGGTTGTTTTGTGGTTTAGGGGTTTTTTAAAATTTGTTGAATTTCTAATAATATCAATTTAAATGCAAAGGGTATTAAAAGCTTTTCCACCAGTTGGTCCCCTGCACATTTTAATGAAGGCTCTGCCCTTTCATCTTTCAGGAACTTGTTTTAGGCCTCAAATCGGGCTGCTGTAAGTGTATTAAGAGTTTGGATGTGAAATCCTGTGCATTATGCAATACTATTTCTGTCTGGTACCATATCACCATATGCCATTGCTGATTACTCATAACAGCCAGGGAAACTGAGGGCTTCATCTCCTTCATATGTCATCATGATATCTGTAAAAGTCATAAATTTATGTTCTTATTCCTAAAATAGTTATGAAATTCATGTTGTTCCTTGTGTTTCAGCTGAAATCTATAGACACCTGCATTGACTTGTCATTTGACTTCCTTAAGAAATGACTGATAAAATAACTGGTCACAGAAATTATATTCTGATCCTACTGCTGCCAAAATAGGCTGTAAAGCTCCACATGTTGCCACTGGATGGTTCCATAATTGCCTACATTTCACATCAGGGCAACTCTCCTATTCAAGGTAGCTGCTTTGTTAAAACCATGTTCTACATGGCACCAATACTCACTCCTGCTCCTCTCTGAAATACTTGAGTATATTTACAAGCTGTAGCAGAGCAACTGGTTTTAAAGGGTGTAAAGTCAAAGTCTGTGGGAGTTTTTTTTCTGCTTACATGGGTAGTATTGGGTACGAAAAGAGAATAATATGGGCAAGGTTTTTCCATGTATATAGATAAAGTGCATTTAATACTGTCAGGAAACAGTATTGAAATATTATATTTGAAAGAACTCATAAATGGCAGCATCAGTTCAACTAAACGGTGTTTTAAAGCTATGATTAAGTGACATTCCTATCCTGTTAATATTTTTTTGTTCTAGCAATGAAGGGATCTTTCTTCACTTTTATGCTGTGCAGTTTAATACCTTACCGCATTTCAACAGCTCGTATAATGATGTATAGAAAGCTGTTAAAGTTAGTGCAATGTTAGTACAACAGTTAAGCCTTTATGCTATATTAACTTTGTAACTTAATCTCTCTGCATCACATACATTAGCTTTAGTATCCCTAACATAATGCAGCAATACATGATGTGCTTATAAAGGGCTGATTAAAAAAAAAAAAAAAAAAACGAACAAACAAAAAAAGCAAAAAAAACCCCACAACCTGAAGAATCATCATCCAAAGAATTACTTAGTGAGGGAAACAAACTCTAAGAAAAAGAGAAGTGTAAAGCATTGAAACTATGTCCCCGTTTGCAACTTGTTATATCTTGGAGGAGAAGCTTATTTCTTACCCCTTTATTTTGCTTCAATCTTACTAATTCATTGGGCCATTGGCAGTATGTCCAAAGCAATTTTAGCAAGTGACAGTCGGTTTGTTTTCCAACTACATTAGTAAGCGTGGAGTTTCTGGTTGTTGTGATGTAAGCAGCTTGTTATCTAAAAGAAAAGTTTGGAAGCTTACACAGGCTTAATTAAAATCAATGAAGGATTTAAAACTGAGCACTGAAATTATTGTTGGAGAAATATAATTAACAAAGTAAATTGCTTCCTAAAATGGTTCCAGATCAACCCACAGGGTCCCAGTGCCAGTCCTCACTGATGAGAGAGCAGGGAATATTCTGTGGGAGCCAAAAGAAGGCAACAACAAAAAAGGATAGAACCATCCTACTAATGGCACAGCCTCACATTAAGAGGATATTTAGTCACTTAGTTCTACATGCTACCAGCAGCATTATTAAAAAATAAATACATTTTTTTCTTTCTTCTTGCTATTAAGAGTACCTGCTTTGTTGTATCCAAAGCTACTAATCACACGTAATTTCCATTTCCTGTAAGAAAGACTGCTAGAGAGAATGAAATGCACATGGATCAAGCTATGTAAGCATTTTTATGTTTATTACTTCAGATAAAGCATTCTAATTTCCCTACTTGGAATCTGTCAATGTCAGAGAAAATGTCTGCACCTGGGATTTCATTAGCATCTCTAACAGACATTATAGAGAATACAGATCGTCTTATTAACTCGACTGTGCTGCTGTGTGGATGTTGACGACTGTCCCCCTTTGACTCTTGGAGAGTCTTAAGAAAAGCAAATGCTGCTATGTGGTTTGCATGCTCAACGGCTGGAAAACAGAGTGCACGCAACTGTTCTCTGAGTCACATTATGGAAAATCTCTTGTCCATTTCCAGCTTCTTCATTATAACATCATTACTTCCTTGGCAACAACCTTGTGTCAAACCAGTCCTTGCTAAATTCATTACCAGTTTGGTATCAGTCTGTTTTCTGAAACCAAGGCCATTGAAAGAAATAGTTTTCCATGGTTCTTTGTCAGTTTTGAATTGGGAGTTAAATTTCTGTGCTCCCTCCCCACTCCTCTTTACAATCTTGTCTTTGGCTCTGTTCACATCCTTTCCCCTTCCTTCTGTCAGTGTGGTCATTTGGCTGTGATATTCCCAACCTTCAAGTTTTTCTCACAAATATGCTGGTTTCAGGTGTGAGCAGTGGAAAAGAAGCATTTAGGACTAAATACTAGTTTACTTCTCAAATAAATCTTAGGAAAGTATTCATCAGCATTTTGGGTTTTTTCTTGTTATGTCTTGAACTGATCGTAAGTATTGGGTTTATGAAAAATGGAACAAATGCAAAATAGTTTTTGTTGTTTTCATGGAAAACTTACGTCAAAACTAGACATTTGTTTTCATGTGTTTTAGTTCTGTTTCCTTTGAACAGCTTTTTCATGTTCCAGCACATTGCAGTAACTATTCCAGACATTACTTTTATTTTAGACCTACTTCCATTAGCTCATATTATAGTAATAATTTCACATTATGTGTGTCATTTTGGTAGTGATATTCAAATAGGCTTGTACTCCAGTCTGGAAAAGCAGCTTATTGACCTGTCTTTCTTCTGTGCCTCCGCGACATGAGGTAGCCAGAATCACTAGAATGTAGTTCCTAGTCTGCCCCAGTCCTGATCCTGGCTCTGAAAAAGTAGGAGTTAGGACCATTGGTGCAAATCCTGTCTCTCCTTCAAGTGTTAGTGGGTCCAAAGCTGCCTTGTGTTGCCAGAGACAACACTGATATAACTTAGCAGGCAGGTCTACCCTGAGATTCCTGTTAGAAGTGTTTCAATTTCACCCATTACTGTGCTTCAAAATCTGTTTGGGCTAAAGTACTGCCTATAATGCTGCTTTTAACCAACCTGAAAAAAGAAAACCAGACCTTGTAAAACCATGACCCGTGAGGCCTGGGGCCGTTTACCTTGAAAATCCTTTTGTAGCTATTTGCGCAAGTACAAATCGTGACTGGATTTCAAGCTGCTGCACCGTGGTAGTGTGATATGTGCCCGCACATCTGAGAGCAGAGTCTAAAGGCTGTTGAAGAGAAACTGAATGGTGTCTGGTTTAAGAATCAAAGGACTTAACTGGCTTGCTAAAAATGACTGTGATATTTCCTCTCATTTCTTCAAAGAAATAAATGCTTATTAATTTAAGAATTTATTAATTGAAGTGAGCTAGCCGCATAATATTGTATCCTGAGCTGAACGGCAGTAAATGCATGACTTTCATATATCTCACTGGTTAGTTGCAGTGAAGCTAAATAAAACAAGGTGTTATTTAGCTATGGCTTACTAGTGCAATAAAAGAAAATTTCTATAAGCCCATCTGTTTTTACTGCAGTTTGTGTCCTGCTTTTATTCCTTGCCTTATGTGGGGGAGGAATGAAATATGAAATAATAAAAATATCTATGAGGTGTTGACTGAGATTCTTAAATTACACCTCGCTCAATTCTATACACTAAAATAAAGATTTTCTTTCGAGTAGATTCCTATGAAGTGTAATTAAGAGGCATTATACATACTAAAGTAAAACGTATTCATTTTACTTTCCGATTCCTGCCCCCTAATTTCTACCTCTCTCACAAAATGCATTGCAATTAATATTTTAAGGGCAAAATTGTGTTTCTTGACTGATGGCCTGCGTATGTTCCCTGAGGGGTATTCTATAAGCTATTAGACCTGGAGGCTTTTGGGACTCCTTAATGATTTATGCTCCTTAATGAGCAATCATTATGTGGACTGTACACCTGGTTTCCTGTCCAAATCATACACTCCTACCCATGACTACTGCTTCCTTTCTTCTACCTCAGCAGCTCTGAGCTGTACCTGTTTTCAAGTGTCGGTGCGGGGTAGGATAACGATGACATTATTCACCTCAATTATAAAAGTTTATATCCGCATTTTTCAGGAAAAAAAAGTCTTCACGCCTTCTTTGAAACAAGTTTTGTTCTTGGTTGTTCTACTCAATTATTGGCTTCTTTTAAATGTCTATGTGAAAGAGAAACCGTTTTTTACTTTGGAGGACACATTCTTGCACTGCCCGTGGACAGCCAACCAGGAGCTTGATTAGATACATAAAAGTTTCTTTTTAAGGGGATTTTTTTTCATGCTTCTGCAGCTGCAGTTTTTATGACTATTTTATTTGTTAATTCCAACTTCTAGTGTGAACATGGGCTTCTGATAAATCAGAGATGAGAAGGTTGTGCATTCAGCTGTGAAAGTGTCCAAGGAATAATATTTGGCATTACTTCATATGAATTCATTCAACAAATAGCAAAGAAGTTTGGTGGAGCAGCTTGCATCCTCTGGTATTTCTCAGAGCTCAGAGTACTTTAAAATTTAGCCCTAGTTTTCCACATGTAAATTGCATTTATTCCAATTTATAAAAATACATTTGTCATCTATTTCTGTGAGGGGAGGTGGGGGGGTGAGGCATGGGGTGGAAGGAATAGGACAGATGTTTATGAGGCATGCAGCTT
>NW_010423260.1:25216-50643 GCF_000710305.1 Buceros rhinoceros silvestris
GAAGAGTAACTAAAGCAATTCTTGTCAAGCACTCTAGGTATTTGGAAGGAGCAGTTGGTGTCATTTCACTGTTTGAAACATCCTGTTTTCACTGCTAGCTCTGTGGGGTTTATTCTATCATCACTGACATTTATTGAGAAAAACAATTTTGCTAGCAACACAAATTGAGCCCTAAAAATACCTATCCATTAATGTTGATCTATAAGAGGGACACTGACACAGTACAGCAGTATATTTATCAATTGTTCCAATAGGTTTAATGACACTTCATGCAGACCAGAAAAGAATGGTAAAACATGGATTTTCTGTAGTAGGTTATAAATTTGGTTGGGCAGTATTTGGGCAGTTTTTCGTCGGGAGTCAGAGTTTCATGTGTATGTTTTATTGACAGAAACCTAACCTATTACCACATGTTCTTGTTAAGACTAGAGAAATGGGAAGTATCAGACTTTTCGTAAATCTCATGTGGCAAGTTTTCCTTTTACAGGTATTGAAAGTACTTATCTTCCAGGCAAAAATAAGGTACTGGGTAGGCAGTCAAGAAGCTTCTCAAATACTTACGAGGTTGAAATCTAGTTGGTTTGAAGCACAGCAGTGTTGGCATTTTGTTTTCTTTTAAATTTAGTCATTTTGGCAGTCAGTATAGATATTAAAGGTCAACTCTACTCACAAAAGCACTTTAAACTTATCAAACATTTGAACACTAATAAAGGTGTGCTTTTTATTCATTGTTTCCCATTTAGATGTCTGTTTTTCTCCAATATGTATACGGTTTGGAGATTTTTACCTTGTAGTCATGTTATCAGGCTAACACAGTCAGGTAGGTTTTTGATAGTTTTGGTTTTGGATGATATCTTGTGAAATGAAATGTAAACAGCATTATCAGATTGCAACTTTTCTTTGAGTCACTCAAATTCTGCTATGTTTGGTCTCATGCATCTTATAGGAAAAAGTTCCCAGGAGAGGCCTTTTTCAGCCTGCTCGTTTAGATGAGTAGTCACTGGAAATGGTAGCTTTTGACCCTTCCATAGTGGCTTGGGAGGTTTAGTCTTGTTGAAATGGTTGCATGAAATTGGCCTAGGTGGCCAATAGAGACATTTTTTGGTCTTGCAAATCCAATAGTCATAGATGGCTATGAGATACATTAAAACTGTTCTTCCTCTTTTACATGGTTCAAAAATGGTCCTTTCAGAAAAACTAGTTCTGTTCTGTTCTTCAGATGCAGAAGGAAGGACTGAGGATTCCAGTCCTCCAGCTACTGTCCTGTGCTACCAGATGCCTGGCATTAACAAGGCATGGTTCAACTTTGAGAAACTTCTGAAATTAATTAGCCGCCTGTTTGATGATTGCCTTGTGCGACAGGTAGTTGGATGGTCAGAGGGTACTATATATTGCTTTTCGTTGGGTGCATACTGACTTCTCTTTGTTCTTCAGCACTCCATTACCTATTGCCCTCGGCAGTCAGTTGCCTTCCCTGGACGCGTCAGAAGCTTGCCTACTGCAAGAGTAAACACCAGCACAGGGCTGATAGGCAGCCTACCATTGCATTTTTGCTAATGCATAACTGTCTGATGTGTCCCTGAATGGTGTTGTAGGAGAGTGACGGTTGTGTTGCAACAATTGAGCTATACGTTTTGATAATATTGCAAATGGCTGTGTCACCTCAGCACACTAATGTAAAATTGGCACAGTGTTAAAGAAGTTTCTGTTTAGCAGACAGTCAACTTGTTCCTTTAAGCCAGCAGACACTGAAAATACATTTATTGGACAGCAATGTGAAACAGGTGGTCTCCAAAGATAACAGTGTACCAGGAGAAACTTCAGTCAAAAGAAAATGTAAGGAGTAGCAGAAAGGAGAGCTCATTTTGAATAGGTTTACAGAGATCTTGTCATCTCGTCATTATTTTCTGTGGCAGGCTGGCACTCCTGTTAATATTTTGACTTCAAATAACATCATTCCTTCAGTATGTTTGGCAGTCAGGTTTTGTTTGGGTTGGGTTTTTTTGTTGTTTGGTTTTGTTTGGGGTTGGTTTTTTTTTTTTTGGTGACTGTCTTTCTTCAAGATAACGTCCCCAGCTTCGACACAACTGGAACAGTGCACTTAATATTATGATTTTCAGTCATAGATCAAAAGGTCAATTAAAAGACAAATATTTTGTTCTCTCATCTTTCTGTGTGTGTATTATCATGCGTTCTTTGGTCTCATATTTTGCAGTAAAGAGATGAATCCTGACATAAGAGTTGCTTAATCTCATAACTTGGTGGAACCCCATCCCCTCAGGCGAACCAGCACAAAAGCTTCAGCCAGTTCAGCTAGCATCTCTTATGCCTTGGTAGCAAGCAAATGGAGGTCCATTCACAGTTCCTAAAGGTGATGATCTGTGTTGGTTCACTGTCTCCTGAGAAGTCTGCTTGACCATCCTTTCGTGGGGAAAGAGGCAGTAGCTGATTCAGGCAGAGAACCTCTGTCCAGACATAGCTTACAGGAATTTCTGTATTCAGCAGAGTATCGAAATGCATCCTTATGTTACTGCTGTAAGATTACGTATTCACAAATAAATTCACTGATATGGGGTTTGTTGGGGGGGGTGGGGGAAGGGATGTTTTGGGGGATTTTGTTTTGGTTTTTTTTTGGCCAGAGGAAAAGAAAAAGGACAAAAAAACCCAGAACACAACCACTCCTGGGACTTGTAGGAAATGTGTCTGATCGTGCATATCCTTCTATTTGTTTATATGACATCAGCATTATGAAAAATGTTAATTAATCATTAAAATTGATCTAAAGTCACAGTAATCAGCTGCATAAATCCATCTTTTAGAGCATTACAATTGTTGACGTATGACTAGACAGAGAAAAGGGTCATGTTACTAGATTGCTGCATGTCATAAAACTGTGATTAATTTTTTTTTTCTGTAGAAACTTTTTTTTCATATTCCATTTCCAACAGTAATGGTGAATTTTGGTTGCACCTGTAATTCTGTTGGGTTCTTTGACCTCTCCTGGAAATTTTCTTCTGCATGATCATTGACGTTTCATGGTTTTTGCTGTCTGGAAGTAGGAGCAATGGTAAATTCATCAACTTTTCAAAAACTACTGTCTTCTGAATTTAGGCATGGGTATCTCAGGCTTGTTCTTGCTTTCTCTCCATTAGCTTTTTCATGATATACAACATTAGATTTCAGTTTCAGACAGAAGAATCAAGGAATACATTCTTGATCTTATTTTATTTATCTCTGGTTACGTAGTCTTCTTGTCCAATTGACAGTCTCAGAGCTTCAGCCAGATTTGTCTCTTTCTGTCTCTAGTGACTACATTGTGTTCTTGCTGTTATTTTGGCTGCTTCTGTTTTTTTTGTTCTTTGGTTTGGGTTTTGGTTTTTGGGGTTTTTTGTTTCTTTGGGGGTTTGTTGTTGTTGTTGTTTGCTGCTGCTTTTTTATTTAAAAATGCTCCCATTCTGGGGCCCTTTTCTGCCTATATTTCAGCATATTCTCAAAGTTTAGAACAGTGGTTGAAACAGAACCTTTTAGGTGAAACCTTGACACTATCATCCCCTCATAATACTTAGGAAATTTGTTATTGACTTCGGCAAGAGTAGGAATCAATCTGAGATGCAGTTGAGCCTCATCCCCTATTGTTTCTCATCATTAACTGGTGACAGAGCAATGCTGCTTATGGCATGCTTCAGAAAAAAAAAAAGAGATTGATTATTGACTCTGCATGAGACAGCCATATAAAAAATTGTAGAAATGTTGAGCACCTCAGATTGAGAAAGACCTTCGGAGATCACTGTGTCCAACCCTGCGCTTCAAATAGGGGACTAATAAATTGGTCTTGCATGAAGTATTTATTCCTTCAATGTATTTAAAATATACAAACAAGGGAGGTATATAATTAATTTAAAATCAATATTAGAATTGCAATAAATTTTAGAATGAGGTACTTAAACTTTACTGGAAGCATTTCCAGTAGTATTAGGGAGGTAGAACCAGAGAATATGCTTAAACCAGGGACCAAGGAAAACTCACTGGTATACGGATATTCGAAAATGAATTTTGCGACATGAAATGAACAAACTGTGGGCTGACTGTAGGCATCCCTGCTTCATAAATATTCATCTGACCTTTCAGTTCAGCTGTAGTCAGAGGGTAAAAGCCCTTGTAGACTCACTGAAACAAGGCAGATCACAGTCATGGGAGACAAGGACCCTTTACATTTCTATTGCCGTTTATTCCACTTGATTTCCATAGGATTGCAGGAACTTCTTTAACCATTAAAGTCATCTTCATTACGTTAGCCTAATTCACTATTTTCATCATAATCAGATGTTACATGATCCTTGGATAAAATTACAGAGCTGAGGACACCTGTATGAAGGTGGTTTGTTTTGATTTTTCTAAAAAGAAACAAAATTAACATCTGCCATCACTGGCAGTTATTCTGAGCATATGCTGACTGGTCTGTACCATAGAAAGAATTAAAGCCTGATTGCTTCCCTGATTGACTTCATGAAAGCAAACTTAGTGCATGAAGCATTTTTCATTTCACATGCTCAAGAAAGTTAATGATTTAAAAGCACTGGCCTAAAAATCCCATTTTGTGTCACCACACATATAAGCAAGTTCTAGCCCAGTGGTTTCACAGAAATAAAATAAAGGAAGAAACAAATAAAATATTGGCTCTGTAATGAGCTAGTGGAGAAACTTTAAGGAGATGTTGAGTAGAAGAATCTCAATAGAAGAGCTGATTGTTATCTGTGGAAACCTTCTCAACTTTGTGAGAAGGTTGAGGAAATAAATAGCCATAAGAAAAATTACTGAATAGGACTCAGTGCATTGTTTTAAGTTAACTGGATGATTAAAATTAAGGGACATTTAGATCTGGATTCCTCTAACCCATCAACAAAATTAACACAGTGTATGTAAGAATTCATAATGCAATGTGCAGTTTTTTGTGGGGGAAAGTTTCCATGGTAACACAGCAGAAAATCGATAAAAGAGTTGTGGTGTGATCTAAACAGTGCCTCACCTCCAGGTAAAGTTTGAAGCAATACAAACACAGTATAGTTATCAGCAAGCTGCAGACAGTTTGTGTAATTCAGCTGGACATTTAATTTTATTCGTGGATGACTCTATCTTCATCCTATAAGATTGCCCTATTCTATAACTCTAGTTTCTTCAACAGTACAATTTAAGAATGAAATTGTTGTGCCCCATGGGGCAGGTGATAACAACTTCAATAGCCAGGCAGTAAATACAAAGGACCACGACTGGATTACTTTTGCAGGTCTGCTAGTGTTTTAATGATTTTGATCTCCATTAAATATTCTGTTTCCTAGTATATCAGCTTAATCGCATTAAACTGCTGAAGCTGGAAAACTAATTTATGAAATACTCATTTATGGAATGATGGTTTTTTTAGGCAGAATTCCTTATTAGTGTGAAAATTAATGGATATGTCATAAAATATACATATAATAGCTTTGCATGCAATTGCCTTCAGTCAGTCACAGAGACGGTAATTTTTAAACAGAGGGCTTGAGGCTGGAAGGGACCTCTAGAGGTCATTGGGTCCAACCCCTTACTCAAGTAGGGCCACCTAGAGCTCATTGCCCAGGACAGTGTCCAAGCAGCTTTGGGTTATCTCCAGGATAGAGAATTCACAAATCCTCTGGGCAACCTGTATGTGTGCAGAGTCACTTTCACACTAAAAAAAATTGCTTTCTGGTGTTCTGAAGTTCAGACAGAACTTCCCGTCTTTCAGTTTGTGCCTGTTGCCTCAAGTCCTGTCACTGGACACTGCTGAGAAGAGCCTGGCCCCATCTTCCTTGCACTCTCCCTTTAATTATTTATATACCTTGATGAAATACACCCTAGCCTTGTGTTCTATAGGCTAAACAGTCCCTTAATCATCTTCCTTGAACTGTCTGCACCAGTAGACCTTTAACTCTGTTGTGCTGGGGAGTCCAGAGCTGATCACAACGCTCTGGATGTGTTCCACCATTACTGGCTCATGTTCAGCAAAAAACCCAAGCATGATGTCTGAGCAAACATATTCAGACACTCAGATTACTCAATATCTTTTAAACACTGGAGTTTTGTGTCTCTGTGTAGGTGTCATCTAACCTAAAAAAGATAGCTTGCCGAATTGCAATTTATTGGCACGGTCTTCTACTTTTGCTCAGAAAAGTCTATAATGGACAAAATCAATTACTGCGCTTGAGCTATACCAACTGTGACTTTGGACCAGCAATGCAAAATGACATTTAAGATCAAATCTCAGTGTAAATGGTATGCCATAAATCTAGCTGCAGGCTCTTGTTTTAGAACTTGAAGGAAAGACACCTGACTGTATCCAGCTGTGATGGCTTTGCTTCAACTGTTGCTGTTTCTTGCTGTCAGCAAAGGTAGTACATTAATCTGATTTTCATCAGCTAATTTTCTAAAAACAGACAGAGCAAAAAACAACTGGCAGTAGAATATTGTTGTATGTCTAACTATATACTTCAGTGGATCTCATTCCATTAATTTTGTGTACATAGGATATGTTCTTATGACACCAGAATCAGAAAGACTAACAATTAAAACCCATGGAATTAAAAAGCCCCAGAAGTTCAAAGAATGATTTTTTTTTTTCTGCAAGAAAGAAAAAATTTTGCTTTATGCTTGTAAGAGGTTTTTTGTGGTGAGGTTTCCTAATTTTTTCAAATGCTGTTGATTTAGGATGCCTTTATCAAAAAGTTTAGCTTTGTGTAATATATCTGCATCTCAACACAGTCTAGTTTGATTCAGTTTGTTCATTATTGTATGTAATAGAGACTTAGTTATGCAGCAGAAAAGAAAAAGAAAAGAAAAAAGGATTAAAAGGAGGAGTACAGAGCTAGCAGGCACTTAACTGATTAACATTTGGTCTCAATGAGGATATAGTATGTCGCACTGAGCAAAGATCATTTCCCAATAAAGTAAAGCTCTGGGAATCGGTTTCTTGAAATTGGATTCTCCTTAGCCATGTAATGAAAGAAAAGCGTGACACAGCAAAAGTGTGTATATAGACCCAGGAGAGCTTTCTGTGAGACTTTTTATAACAGGGTAAACATAAGGTAGTGCCTGATTGTGAAAGTATGAATTCTTAACTTCCCATCAACTCCCTTCCCCGGAAAGTCAAATGACAATGTGGCAGAGAGGTTTCTTATGGAGCTTGATAACATATATCTTACCAACCAGGGCACAATTTTTCTTTCTACTTATCTTCTGTTTCTGAAGTCACAGTCACTGCCTGAGGTAAATCTTCTTAGCAGAGCAAATCTTCTTGTAGCACCACAGTACATTTTCCCTCTGCTCCTGGCATAGGAATTTACTCCTATTAAGAGACTGTTGATGAGAAACCAAGAGCAGGTCATATCTGATGAGCTAAAGGAATATATCACCAGCAGACCTTCACTCTGAGAAACGGGGTAAGAGAGTGAGTTACACCAGTTGAAGGTAAATGATTTATCTTAACCCTGTAAGTCTCTCAGTTCTCTGGTAGCAAGGACTGTAAATGTGCAAATAAATAAAATGAGCAGTCCTTTGTTGAAGTGCAGTGTCAAAATATGCAAGATGGAAAATGTCATCAGCAGGACACTTAGGACAGGAAAATTGGACGTGTGGTTGGGGCAGCAGCTAAAAGTGGCTTATGTGAGCTAGTAGTCCTCTGGTCTTGTCACTAACTTCAGTATCACTTGTTTCATGCTTGAAACAAGAAGAGAAATAGGCATTAAACATTGAAAACAATTCGCTGTGTTATGCTGCTGCCAAAAATTCTGTGAAGTATGCAGGCTGCATAACACAGATAATTAGTTAAGAGTTGCTTTGTTAGGTACAGAATCCCTTGCCATACTCTTTTTGCAAAAATCCCTCAGTTAGAAATAGGTAGTTAAAACTAAGCACTGAAGTTCAGAAAGAGTATTAAAATTCTTTCAGAAAGTCAGTTGCAGCAAAGGATACAATTCTAACATGGAGATCAAAAAGCCTGTTTCATGGGGAAAGACCCGAAGTATTGAAATTATGCAGCCTTCAGAAAGAGAGGACTTGATGACAGAGTTTAAATACTTAAAAGACACATGCAAGTGCATCGAGAAAAACCTGCTCGGATTAAGGAGGATGACGAAGCAAGAGACTTTGAATTGTGATATGTTGAGAACTGACAGTAAAGGGAAAAATTCTCTCTGAGCACAAGCAGATCACTAGCAGTGAAAAGTCAGGATGAGATATTCAATATATGTAACTGAGTGGTGAACAGTACCATGCAAAGGGCTAAACCTGCAACATTGTTATCTTAAATTCCTTTCTTCATCAGCAGTAAAAGGAAGGAAAAGCCGGAAATACTTTGGTAAATCCTGCCAATATTTACTGAGGTATCGAAAGATCAGCTGAGAAATTTATTTTCTGGCACCTCGTTAGGAAAACATTTGATTGACTATGCATAACATTAAAGGGTGTAGATCCAGTAAAGAGCTGCACACAAGAACTGCATTAATTAGATAAGTCAAATATTACTTTTGCCCTGTGTTCTTTCTATGCAGTCAGTTTGCTAAAAGTGGATGCTATCTGCTCTGAATAAAAAAATGTATGCACATATGCAGATTTTCCCAAGGAGTCCCTATAAACACAGCATGAACAAGCCAGTTTTCTGTATGAAATTTAGGCAGAATTATGGAAAAAGGCCAATTTTCCTTTGCAGTCTCATGGAAATGAAGCACTGATACCACGATGGGCTAGTTTAGACCAAAATATGTCATTTCCCAATGGTAAGTGCCAGTGAGATTCCAACTTTTATTTTTTGTTAGAGTCCTGGCAAAACTGGGCTTGGGATATCCAGGAAGGAAATTTTTCACTGATTAAAATAAATTTCATTAGAACTTTCTTGTTAACATGGGACAGAAAAACTTGTGCATTATGTTTTGCATTACTAACTCAATGGGAGCTCAGCCATACTGTCTTAGAAACCAGTTCTATCAGTGTGAGCTCTGTCACAATAGATGCTTCTCTAAAAGTCTTATCCATCAGGTCTGAAGTTGTTTGCTCAGATTAGCTTAGTCATGTTATGCAGTACTTACATTTTGTCCTCTAGACTTAAAAAAAAAATACCCCCAAAAACCCCAGTATCACACAGCAGTTTCATTTGGGCTTCACCCAAGAAGAGCTCCTACTAGTTGATATTGGTATTTGTTCTACAACATATGAGTTTTCCTAGCTTATTAATTTGCAGGTCAAGTGAAAGGGCATAACTCACACATTATATAAGACGATGAAATGTGCAAAACCAAGCAAATGACACATTCCTAATTAAAAGGTGGCTGAAAACAATTTGTCACTGCAGAAATGTTTTTGACTGCGCAGCTCTGTTTTGAAAGTGAGTTATGTTGTACGGAAGAGAAAATAAGTGATGTTTCAGTAGAAGTGCTGCTTCACTGTTTACTGTCCACGTGGACTTTTGATATCCTGATCTTCACAAAAAGCACTCATATTTAAAAACAGTTAACAAGGGAGAAACAGAACTAGAAACCAAAGTGATGGTAATAGAAGCAAATATATGAATCTGTAAAACCCACATACAGGCTGACTAGTGCAGTCTCTATGAAAAATCAGCCATAGGAAGTGAGATGAAGTGAGATGAGTAAGGAAAACCATTTGTCAGCTTTAACTCTCGAAAGAGAGGTAGAACCATCCTTTTGCACAAATTAGCCTGCCATCTTTAATGACTTTTCTGTATTGATTCTTTTAAATATGTTCTCTGCTCATTTCAATACATACTTAGAGAGAAAGAAAGGACTTATCAGTGGCATTATAGAGTTGCTGTCTAGCTAACAATAGTGTAAACATGACAAAAAAAAAAGTTCTTACAAGATGTCTTTTCTACCTAATATGTAGATCTATGATCTGAGCCTTATAGATCTTCGGTTAAACAGACTGGACAAAAGATTATTTTCGTTCTTGTGATTTTTAAAGAAGCAATAACGTTTGTGCAATAAAAGCTCTCCTTTTCTCTCTGAATGTGGAAGGAAAGATGAAAGAGGAGACATAGCAAGAAGGATGGAACATTCTTTCAATTAAAACACATATTTACTTATATAGTTAATGGGATGAAAGAGGCAATTCAAAGCACTGAATTTAGCCTTCTCAGATAGATGTCTCTTAACCTCTTCGACAGGATTCCCTTCTCAGACCAGGCCCCTTCCCTCTCTGCCATCTGTAAAGGTGCTGTGAGAGCAGCTGGTGCCAAGTCTGCAAGGATTTCCTCTCTTGTGCTTAAGTGAATATAAGATTTCCACCTGCCAGATGTGAAAATACAGTTTTTCTCTTGTGGTTGGATAGAAGGCATGGAAGCAGCCTGAGGCAGAGAAAGTCCCTAGGCATGGCTGAATTTTTTTTTCTGTGAGGATGTTCAACAAAATGGTGATCACTGTCCATGAAATTCATCCACTTGTGCTGCAGAAGATATTTGACTTCCAAGAGGACTGCATGTGAATGTCTCATTATGGCTGTAAGGCCACCCCGAATCAATGCTCCCAGATATCTACACTGACTTTTAAGGTAGTAATTTCAGCATGTGGAATTCTAAATCTGAGTTTCTGTGTGTGGCTGAATGGTAGCTGGACCTTCCTTGAGTGCTAAAGTAATTTTGGCAGGAGATATATAAAGAAACATTATCCTTGGTTAGAAAAAATGTATAGGTGGAAAACTAGACTTTCTGTCAAAACCATTAGCCCTTTTGTACACTCAAAGCACCCTAAATATTGACTGAACTCAGTAGGTATTAATATTCCTTCAAGCCTTCCAGGCTTAAGACCTTAAGTAATTTTATAATTTGCTAAATGTGAAAAGCCATCTCTGTAGTTGGTAGAAAATTCAGTCCTTTAGGCTTTTCATTTGATTGTGTTACCAGCCTTTGCTGAATAACTGAAGCATTAAATTTACTCATCAAATGTATGCGTTGCTTATAGGCTTCACTGTAAAAAATGCATATTTATTTTATGAAAAAATATTTTCATGAGTATATTAAAACCTGCGTTAAAATTTAGTCTTGATACTTAACATAAATTGAATATTGAGTTCCCTTTTTATGTGATTCTGTCTTGTAAATTCATCGGTCTTATTTCAATAGATATTTTTAATGGAGTTTGATCCTTCTACTGTTTCTACCATTAAGTGATTAGAATTAAAGAAGTACAACTCTTTTTTTTTCTATTGAGAAATGGCTTGGCATTCATATAAATCAGATTTATAAGACATTGGTTTCAATATGGTGGAGTTTGAGTTTCCAAAAGCTGAGATAAACACTGAGATTTGACTTATCTTATGATGTTATGATTTCTTAAGAACCAACACGTTTTCTGCCATAAATGTATCTAGTGAAAGACAGATTTATGATCCTTTCTAGATTTTCTGTTTGAGTGGTTTTAAGTATCTTGTTATAATCGTAATTACTTTTTTTGGTTTTGTTGGTTTGGTGTTTTGGGGTTTTGGGGTGGTTTGTATTGTCTTGTTTTGGTTTGGTTTTGTTTGTTTGTTTGTTTGTTTCTTGTGGTTGATCTAATGTTAAACATTCAAGTCCCAAAATTTCATACCATGTGATTGCTTCCTTATGCCTCATCATTGAATCTGTGTATTTGCAAATGAGAAGAAAATCTGTCTCTAGAGCATGTTTCTTTTATTGTCAAAATTGCCTTTCAGTCACTGTTGAGAAAGGGTTTTTTTCATCCGTCCCAGACCTGCAGGCATATAATTACAGTTCAGGAACAGGCAATTCAGTCATATCCATCCTAGAACTGAAGAAAAAGAGGTAAATTCTAACTAGCAGGTTTACACTTACTTTACACTTGCAGAAGTAAATTTTTTGTTAGATGGCCAAAAACATTAGAAATTTGAGAGGGAGTAGATTAACCCACTTAGTCTCAAGTGGAAATTGAAAGCTTGAGAGGTTTTCAGAGCAGCATTCATCATACTGACTTGTCTAAGGCTGGAAGATCATAGAGACTTTGAATTGGCATAAGCCTACACAGCCAAAGAAAGAAACAGTTTTCACTTGCTGCTGACCCTGTGTGCTACCTTTAGGGCACTGTCCTTGGGATAGCAAAAGTCCTTGTGCTACAATACAGTGAAGTGGAGTAATGAAGCTTTTCTTTTGGTGTTTTTGCTGGCTTAGTTTTCTGTCCTTGGTAGGAGGGATGTGAAAGCAGGTAAAGCGGTAAGGCACAGTACGTTGGGTGATGATGTGGGTTTACATCACCTTGGTGTGTTCATCAAACAAGCTAAAGAACTGAGAAGCTGAATTTCAATGGGGAAGTAAGTGTCAGTCTCGCCTTGAAGGGAAAAAAACTGTGGCATAAAGATTGGTCACAACTCCTTGCAAGGTTATAAACACGTAGTGGGCTTTCATTTTCGTGTAAGCCAAGGGCCTGGTGCCGGCCATCCGTACTGCACACTAAGGGAAGGCAGTCCTGTTCTGTGATCGGGATTTAAAGGCAGATTCCCCAAGCAGGTAGGAAGGGCAAAGACTTCACTTCTGATACCAACCATCATTTCAGCAAACAGCTTCAGATAAAGCAACCAGCCATGGTGCTCTGGTGACTGGGTGACTGCTGTTTGGATTTGGCCACTGCCAGAGCCATCCTGTTTCAGCCTTTCCCTTGGGCAGGTGCAGGAGGAAAAGCAGCAGCAACATCGATCTGTACATAGGTGCATTCATACAGTGGTATATGTGTATCAAGTTTTCTTGCACTGAGAGCTTCACTGGTCCTAGTTGGCATCTTACAGTATTTGCGTGAGCATACACAGATAGAATCAATGTAAGTCCCATCAGTCACATTGGCAGAGATCCTCAGCAGTCATTTTTTTGTGTGTTGGTGCCCATTCTGCATAATGTCAGGGTTCGTGCAAAGAGTAAAAGGCTGTAATTAAGAGTTCATCTGCAAATAGAGGAAGATGGTCACTGACGAGAATGTTTAGAAACAGAAATATGAATGTTCTTGAAATTCACTGTTTAACTTTCCTCTTATGCAGTGTTTTACATGGCAGGAGAAGAGAGTTTATGTGACTGTTTGGAGACTGCTTTTGCTTGAGCCAGGTATCTTAGTGCAAAAGAGGCAACAAGCCCGGTGTAGTTCAGGAGGTGATACCCTTCGGCCCTCTAGTCCAATATTATGACTGAGTAGTAGAAATGTAGGTGATCATAGTGGGTTTGACTGAATTGCTTTCTCAGTGTGTCCAGTCCACAGGAGTTGATTGGACTTGTCCCAACCATTGTCTTCTCTGCCAAGAAAAACTGTTATTCTATCACAGTGTATGCCAGTGTAAATGACACTCAAAGTTTTCCTTCTGACACTTTGATTGCTGTAGAAAGTTGCATAGCACCATTATCTTCCGCAACGCCTTCCTGACTGATACTGTTCACGAAAGTCAGGATGCACATGATGCTAGGTCTGTTAAGATCAACAAAGCCCCTGTGCTGTTCTTGATCATTTGTGGTGTTGCCTTCCTCATCAGCAGTCACTGATCTCGGAAAGCTGTGCTCTGGCAATGTCAGGAATCACTAGAACTTCACTGCTCTCTGCAGCAGCGATTGACCTATGTCAGCAGAGTACAGATGGAGCTGGGTCTGACCCCTTGCCAGGATCCTGTTTTTCTGAAATGTCTTATTCAATGTTTGCGTTATTAGAAGGGAACAGATATTGCCAGTGTGGGAGGGCAATAACCAAACACCAGATTGCACTACCCTTTGTGCTAGCTATCACTTCCTTACAAATCCAGATGAATCAAATCTCCAGGGGGCCTTTACAGAGACTCAGTTACAAAATCTTGGTTACTGCTAGCAGTGACTTGCACTATATATACACATGGTATGGTTAGTTATGGAGGGTACAAGCTGGTTCCTCCTTGCTTCATTTTACCATATGTATTTCTAGTCAGAACAAATTATAATTGGTTTTTTGTATCTGTACGTCCACAGTGAATTTCTAAAAATCTTAACCATTAAGTATTGGCCTGATAAGCCAGAGTGACTATCCAAGGAAGATGTAAAATACTAAGTCCAGACAAATGGATTCACTCCTCTGGGGAAGAAGTCTGGTTATGTTATGCAGTGCAATTCTTATTAGTTTCCTATGCTAATGAAATCATTGCAGTCCCATCAGACCGAAAACATCTAAGAGAAAACTGCTACAAGAGCTCTCTTAAAGGGGAGGCTTTTAAAATCAAGTAGTCCAGATATCACTGGAGAGCATAGTGTCGTGTAATGGTGAGAACTGACCATTGCAACTCAGTTGACAAACAAAAAAGGATGGACACCCAGCTGTGTGAGCAGATTTTCAAAGAATATGTAGCTCTGATGTTCAGCATTGACATTTTTTTGTTGTTGTCTAAGTTCTCCAAACTACACTCAGGCTGGACTTCTTAAATCTTTCCCTGCTACCTTATTCATAATTTCTTTATGAAGATCATCAAATACTGTGGTGAAAAAAGACATTATTTTTTTCATCTTTTAAGAAATAATGGTACATGCACCTTAACAACTGAGATCATGTACTCTGACTAATTATGTTCCTCAAAGAAGGAATATTTTTAGAACATAATTAGCTTTTTCGATCGCTTGGTTCATGATTTTGGATGGCCATTGAAATCTGACATATCGGTAAATATGGCTTCAATTTCTGTATATGATTTGACAAAAGTAATTTTTTAATATTCTTTATATTATGCAATAAGTCTGTTCTCATTATCATGAGGATAGCTATGGCTGTAAACAGGTATATATGACACATATTCCAATATTGCTGTGCACAGGACAAATAAACAATAATGTTACAAATAAACTCTTTAATCTTCCTTATGACAGCAGTGGCAACACCCAGTACTATGGTTTGTGTGGGAAAAATTCTTTTCAGAAACTTGTATTGCAAAGTCAAGAGGCAGTGTGCCCAAGAAGCATGAGGAACTGTTAGTCTACTATGTTGCACCTCCAAGCTGTTGCTTTTTTCCATTCGTTATCTCTGGGTGTGCTGCAATGTGTGCAGCACTGCCTTGTTGTTTTGAGTCACTTGGAGATGCTATTCATGTCTGCCTCCTTGCCTGGCCTACAATCTTTTAAATCCAGTCCACAGCCCTCTTGCTCAATCTTCAACTCACAGGAATGCTGGCTTATTTTCTGATTGTCTTGTTGAGTCAGTGTGGCATGCAGGAAAGACGATTTGTTTCACCGTAGCCATGAATGACTTGCCATACTGATGGCAACATGTGAAAGCAGCAGCTTTTTGAGCATAAAATTTGAACAGGAGTAAAAGTAATAATAAGTTCCCTAATGAAGCCATGGCAGTCAGAAGATTGCCAAGCCATATGTCTATACACTTTCAAGGGAAATAAGTAGAACCTGCATTTTTTTGTAAAAGCTGAATGAAGTAAAAAAATTGATGGATCTCCATTTTCCCTCTTCTGCCATTCATAACCTCCAACAATGAAAACAACTGTGAGTGCAGGTGGTAGCTGAAAGCAGTTTTGTTCCCGCATCTGCCTGTGCATGCTTACTGAATTTAATCTTTCAGGAACTTAATTTCTTTTAAAAAATAACAGAATGTAAACAAGACTATATTTTGCCTTCTGAGATTTCACGAGAAGCAAGATTTTCTTCTTGCATCTTGATGGTTTAATCCATAAGCTGCATTTTGTTATTCATTCAAAAGAAAGTGAGTAAAGTGCTCATGGAAAAAAATGTCACCACTCTTCTATAGCTGTTGTCTGATGGGAAGAGCAGCCTATTGTGTCTTATGCAGCATACAGACATTTTCTACTACAGCCTGAAGTTCATTATAGCTGATGTCTGTCTAAGGCTTCATACATTAAGGGCAGTCTTCTAGCTTTCCTGCCATAACTTTTATCTTTTGGACGGGTGATGAGTCAAGGGGTTACAGTTATTCTTCACCAGCTCCTAAAGTTGAAAGAAATGAACAAGATTTATTTGGGCAGAACCTAAATGGCTTTCTCTTGGCAAATACCATCCAGCTGCATGTGATGATTACTTTTAGTAAATCTAAACATAATTATGTTGTAACCTGCAGTTTGGTTTAGGAGGCAGAGATCACTGTTTGTGTACCCTGTAATTACATGGTATTTACCACGGATATCCTGCTGCTGCTTGTAGCTTACCATATGATTAAATGACCAACATTTATCATCAGAGTGAAGTGTGTGTTGCATGATATGTCTTCCACAAAGCAGAACAATATTGTAACTGAAGTTCTGAGCCCTTTTAAATTAATTTCTGGTCTAGTTTAGGCTAAAGGCATTTTCTGTTTACTTCTTATTTGACAAAAAGAGCCAGAGGGCCTTGGCAGAACTGTATGTACTAAAGGAGTCTGCAATGATTGCAGGCAAATCAGCTTCCTACTGTTGGCTTTCTATGCCTTTGACAAGTGAACTTTGAGCATCACAGCTACATGCCACCAACTGCCCAGCCATGGCCTGTTTGCATACTCTGACTGCATGAAACAAATGGGTTATTACAGGTCTGAGGTCTTCAGAAGGAAGGACTAATTCCCTTGTACTCCTAAATCTCTGCATGCACAACTCCAACACAGGCTCACCTCTGCTGAGGTACCTTTTCTTTAAGGGTCAACCCACACTTTAAAAACATTATTTGAATTGGAACCGAAGATTTTTCCTTTTTTTCTTTTTACGACCATAAAAGAAATCATTTCACTCTTCCTTTCAGAGCCCTTATTCACACACACAAACACTATTTTTAAAGTTGCATTCATACAGCTCTTATTTTACTACAGTCTTTGTGTTCAAAGTTGAGGCTAGTGTGCTTCCCAGGGCAGAAACAGGTCAGCAGCTGGTTCAAACTGGAATTGAATAATTGTTTTCCATTAAATCTTTTTAGTCAGATTATTAAAACATTGGACTTGGAACTGTGATACAGCACAGTTCCTGTACAAACAGGAAGATATGAAAAGCTTTTTCTCTGATTAAAAGAATTCATCTGAAGAGAGACTGTCACTACCCAGTTTGACACTACAGGTTGTCCTGACACCTTTACGGGATCTTTGTTAAGGTACTTTCTTAATGAGAAAATTTCATCTTTCTGGATCTGAGTGAATATCTTTCTCTACTAACAGGCACTGAGAAAGACATTTTGCTCTTCCCATCCTCATTGTCTGTTACTCAGTTGTGTATGAATAGCCACATTTCTCATGAAGGTGTTTAGTATTGACATTCTGTAAAAAAATAAATAAAGGGACACTTTATCCAGGCAATATTTGCCTTTATCAGAGGGAAATTGGTCTATTTCCCCACCTATCTGCAGAATTTTTGTTTGTGTGCTTTGAAGTACAGATGAATACAGTGCTTTCATGTAGTGTAATTTGCCTTAATGTAAACTAATGTAGCAAAAGAGAGGAGACACAAGGGAATTACTAATGATACCAGAGCTAATGTGACTTAATTCCCAAACTCTAAACACCAAGACTGATATAATCTGTTTTTTCCCCACTTACATTTTTGCCTGTTCTCTGTTTCTTTCTGCTTGTATTGTTCTAAGCCAGGTGTTTTCATAGATGTACTTGACAGCTGAAGAGCGTAGCCCAAAGTGATATTGAGGTAATGATGGATAAAGGAGACAACACAAGGATGAGCCCAAAATTGGTGGTTTGGACTTCGGGATGTGATGTGTCTATTAGAATTCTGGTTGAGTATTGGTTTCCCCTTCTTGCTGTTCGTTCCTCTTCAGCTCTCCATCCCCTCTTGCCCCCACCCTGCCTACACAACCTTTGTCTATTGCAGTAAGAGTTAGACCAGCAACTTAATCTTGATCAAAATTGTTTATTTTGTTTTGGGTTGGATTTGTTGGGGTTTTTTTGACCTAGGGTGGAGATTAGTCATCCAAAGCATTATGCCACAGTAGTTCACAAAGCGGGGAAATAAATTGTACAGTAAGTGGTGGATCCGGTTCTGGTCATCAGGGTGAAGTCTTCTCAGAGGGGGGTGCATAACTGAACTAGAGAGCAGGGTAATACGCTTATGTACACCCAGCCTTCAACTGAGAAATATATGTGAACAAGAACCTCTTTCTGAACAGACACACATGACTTTGCTCCCCTGGAGGCCAAGTTGCACATGAACATGTACCAGCTTCTAACTTGTTTTGAGCTATATATCCACTGCTGACTAGTTCTGCTTGAGTCAAACCCAAATGGCCTCCCCTCTCTGAACTCTGTGTCTGGCACAAAAAAATGTGATGGGCAAACAAGGAAGAACATGGAGCTAAAGTCCCTTCTGAAAAATTCCTGTTAGCTTAAAAAGCATTTTAGTGTTAGTTTCTATCTATCAATGTTGAATGTAATTTATTGGTTTCTCTGAAACTTCTCTGATGATGCTTACTAGTCTCTGTGGTCTTCCATGACATGCTGCAGGATGTTGTTTTACATGGATAGAAGTATGTAAATGTTATATACATGGGATTAGCTTTAGTAGTTTAGGAAAGATTAATAGAAGTAGTAAAATAGCATTATGTATTGGGTGTGGGATTAACCCTATATTTAATAATCTTAATATATTTAATAATCCCCAAGTTATATTTCAAATAGCATTGATCTACTACAGTAGAAAGCAGACATTCAGCAAAGTTTCTTTGTGTTATGCATAAATTTTAAGCAAACTTTTTAAATCTAAAAAATAATCTTTTCTTCTTCTGCAGCATTGGGGTTTTTTGCCCAGTTTGATACAGTTCAGCATATTTTCTAAATTACATCATTCTTTTCCTTACTGAATTTTTTTAAACTGTGGAGAATAATGATTTCATCATAACCTGGAAGTCTTTAATTTTTTATTAAATTCACATGATTAAGGTGATTCACATTTCGTGTGATTTATCCAGGTAAGAATTAGCCTTAAAAGTTAGAAGGTAAAGGAGAATAAACAAGGCAAGGAGCTTGTGAAAGTTATTTTATTAGACTCTGTTCCAATACAGGAGGAGAGAGACACAGCAGCAAAAGAAAACAATTTCTGTATGGGTATTATAACAGTTTGATTCAAAGATGAACCTTTTTTTTTTTAATGGTTCCAAACATTAAAAAAAACATTTTCTTCAGTTCCATCCAGAATGTTTTATTGATGACAAGAGCAGTTCAGGCATGAGGATATCTTACCCAACCAGTGGAAGAGCTACTTATTCAGAAATAGACTGCAAAATTAGATTTCCCGAAAAAAACTTCTATTGAAGCCTCATCCTAGGATTTAAGAGTGCCAAGGTTACTGCAATGACACAGCTGCGAAGGTATTTGGCCCAAGAGAGATAATCCTCCCACCAACCTCTTTTCTCCGGTTCCGGCCTGTCTAGGAACTGCACTGGTCTTTGTTTGGCCCGAGACGAGAGGCACTTGGGAGCTATCGCATAGCGATAGTAGATACTGTATTTCATACAGTAGATACTGTATTTCATGCATCTGTCCAAGAATTTTCTCTGGGGAGGTATGTGCCTGATCAGAGAGGAGCTGATACAAGTCATTAGACTCTAAATAACCTTTGGGTTTTTTTCGCCTGAACTTGAGACCATTCACAATTTAGAGTTATTAAAAGTATGCAAACAGATACTTCTGTTAAAATTAAACTTGCAAGTTGATTGCAGTCTATCACAGTGTCCTTGCTCAAAATTGCTTCTCTTGCTCCTGTACTCTTCCTGGTGATATCTACTGGCCTGCTGACAAGAGATGTCTTGTGGCACGCCCAAAGAAAAACCTCTGATAGAAGAGTTTCGTGATACATAATTCCCTAAATCCTGTTGCTGAATTGAGTAGGATATTCATCAGAATGGGTCACAGTCCACCAGGTCACACCAGCCATGAGTAGCAGGGAAACTATAGGAAGCTGGGAAACTTATTGGCACTTACTCAATGACATACATTGCACGTTCTGAATTTTTCCAGATAACGCTTTCAGTTTTAACAAAGCAGGGGGAAGAATAATGGTGAAAAACTAATCTTCTGGCCTTTAAATATCTACATAAGATAACACATAAGCAAAGCCAGAAGTATGAGGATTCTGGCTGACTTTTCTTCTCTCATGCACAGACACACAAGAAGTCATTGTAAGGTTATGCAATTAAGAAGTGTTAGACTTCTGCCTTCTGGGGTTTCGCTTTAAAATAGCCCACTTTTCAGTCTGAAAGAAGTGCGTTGGTGCATTCAATCTAGTCAAGCAAAAACAAAGTCAAAAACTATGTATAATCCATCTCTAATTAATTTTCCCCAGAAGGCTGAAAAAATTATAAAATAGCTCGAGATATTGGTTCATATTTACACTGATCTTGAAAGCCCATTAAGGTATTTGACTTCCATGAGTTGTCTGAGGAATCTGGAGTTGCTATTATCCTTTTGTTTAATTACACTGTAATCTTCGTGCAATTACAGTGATGATAACATTCTTCCACAGACATAACAATAAATTAGCCATTTGGGGATAAATGACATTACTTAAAGCTTACTTCAGTGAGGTATCAAAGAAATATTGATATGGCTATACAGAACAAGGCATAAAAGTAAATGACATCATCTGTTTCTAAAATTCAGCATTTCAGTATGTTTTAGTGGCTTAATAGCATAACATTCTTGATTTTTTTTTTTTTTTTTTTTTTTTTTTTGTCATGATATAGTTTGTGAAGAAATATCAGGACAAGCACAGGCAAAACACATTTTAGCATAGCCCGGAAATATACAGTGCAAAGTTTTGTATGCTATGCTGTACGCACCTATACAATATTTGTCAGCTTCAACAAATAACAAGTGAGCAACGCTATTCCTGCTATGTTTTATTTCCCCCATGACACATCTTCCCATTTTTTCGTTGAATGTAAAAGTGCCTTTTGAGTCCTTGTGTAATTTAATTCCAGAAATGAGAATAGATTCATCAGGCTTTTACTGTTACTGCTGAAAAGAAAAAAAGAACGTAAGATGGAAATAAGTAGCAAGTCTGAAACAGCAAGATGGAGAACAAGAAACATCCTGAAAATAAAATACAAGTAAAATTTTGAAGCTGTTCTCAGCAGCTGCAATTAAAATAATTACCAAAAAATAGCATCGTTCTGGGATTTCAACCAAAAAGAAAACTTGCAGCTCTGACCTTTTCCAAATGGTGGAACATATTTTGAAAATACATTTTTCAAAAATGGAAAAAAATGTAACGACTTTACAGACAGGGCGAGAATTTTACCAGTTGGTAAAGATCAAATACCTTTTTACTGGTTAGGGAGCTGGTCTGTGTATTTTCAGTTCATTTCTATGACATTGGTTATAATTGGACTAAGGAAAATTAAGGAATGGTATTACACTGATGTAATATATTATTCCAATAACATATTTATACAGTGTCTGTCCAAACAAATGTCTTCGAATGTAATGAGAAGGTGCATCTGAAGCAGTAATGTTTTGTCACCCTGGAGAAGAGTAACTGCAACAAAAGGGTTGAATCTTTCCCTTAGAACAATTACATTTCTTAAAAAAGAAAGAGATGAGCAGGAAGAGGTGTTAATGTTTGTGGAAGAGGCTTTGTAGGAGGAGTCTAGTTTCTATAGTCTCATTTACATGTGACATAAAACATAATTTATTCTCTTGCTTGAACAGAGCAGAGATTTTTGCAAATTAGTTGTTTTGTGTGCTGCAACTGAAATGCGGGGTTTTTTTTAATGGCTAACGAGTAAAAGGATGTCGGGATTTTATGCTTTTAGAAGTGAATGACTGCCGAGAACCAATTGCTTACAAGGTGGCATTTTCCTGTAGTAGAACAATTTGGAATTCTCTGACACTTTGAAAACACAAATGCTTGTCTTCCTGAGTTATGCATGTGTTCTCTCTCTTACATTGATCTCAGCTGATGGTTAGAATAGGGAAGCTCCTGCTCGCTCTTCTGCAGCATTTTCTCTTGGCTGCACAGTTTTCATAGTGTTGTGCAGGAAAATGAGCAGCAGAAGTCACGTTCTGTCACCCTGCTTAGGTAAGAAAATGAACAGAGAGAAATCAAAAGAATGATTCCTCTACTTAACGAGACATTTTGGACTGTGCGTGCGAAAGTGTATTTTTAAATCCCTACAGAGCTTATGGCTGAAATCAAGGTTTTCCCTTGGGTGATCTGGGTTGAGCCTATCCTCTTAGGGAAACCACTTTCCTCTGGTCCCGTTTTTTGGAAGCTGCTCTGTTATTTCCCCTCTAGTTTATATGCTGCGAAGGCGCTTGAGTAAACCTGCACTGAACTGTGCGCTTGAATGGCAGCTCTGTCTTTGCCCAGTGACAGTCTCTCTCATGCAAAACCTTTCAATGTTCAGCTGCTGCTGGCAGGCAGTTCCTTTTCCAGCTAAGTTACCACAGCTTGTGGTATTACTAAGGGTTCTAACATATGGTTTTACTTAACGTTAGCTGCCTGATAAGAAAAATAGCCTTTTTTTTTTTTTATCCAAAGCAGTCTGATTTCTTTCTGCATTTAATAGTTTGTATGAGATGGTTAGATTTGTTCTTTGTTTTGAGCTTCAGGTTCTTGTACCACTCTCTGTTTGAATTTTTTAAATGCATACTTTTTCATTCAATCTTAATCTCCGAGTATTATCTTTTCACTCCTTTGATCCGCAATTAAGTAAGCGTCTCAAGAAAAATGTATGTTATGTGTCTTTTGCTTCCCTACGTGTCATCAGGCACATTGTATGGCAGAAGATTTCTCTGGGAACACCCTGACACACTTCAGATAACATCAACTGATGTGGAAGGGGAGCAGTTAGTTACTTTTAAAACACATCATGTCGTAAAGCTAATATTGGTGTCTGTACCTGAAACATTAATGCTGCTGTACAAAATGTGCATGAGCCAATTTGTACCATAATGGCAAAAACACCTAAGAAGTAAAATTAGTTTATGGAGCTTTGTTGGAACTTATCTGCCATTCAGCCAAGTGCCCGAATTCTTCAGAACTATGACATGAAATGAGAGATAATTACAGGGGTTTTTGAGGCCTGTGTCAAACTGCTTATTGGCAGCTATACAAAGTGCTTTCAAGCATTCTTGTCAAATGAATTGTTCAGTATCTCAGGTTGAAAGAGGTATTGTTTCAGATGTTTATTTCCAATAAAGATCATTTTGGAGAATAAGCAAAATTTTATGTGCCTTTTATGAAAGCAGTAACATGGTTATTTGAAGGAGTAATTCAACATCAACTTATTTTGTTGCTGCTATTTGGCATCATTTTTTTTTTTTCATTTTTCAGCAGACACAATCATTCTTTTTCTCCAGATCATTTTCTTTTTGCCAAAACATTTTTCCTTTTTAGAAGATAAAAGGTGTTATACAGTGGGAGTGACCTGACCTGGCCAAGAGCTATCAATTGCTGACGGTAAGACTGGTGCATTAAGTGCTGTTTCAGATGCAAATTCCACCTATCTTCTACTAGAAAATTAGTAATCTAAAAATTAAAAAAAACTCTCTTAACAAGACACTAGAAATTCCAGACATTCCAGTAATGGTAATCAGGAAAATAATGTTATTCTTGTATATTAGGTAAAATAGTTGATAAATAAAATATAATATGAAATAAATAATATATAAATCAAGTAAAATATTAGGTTAGTCTTAGGTAGTATTAGGGGTCTGTGGCAAGGATTCAGTAGTGAGGTGGCTGCCTTTATAGAAGCAGGTAAGTGGCTGCCCCACATCAGGCAGAGAAAGATCTAGCCGACTCAGGTAGACTCGATGGAGGATACAGCTGAGCCCATTGGTCAAGCTAGTGGTACCTCTGGGAAAATATATTTAAGAAAGTGTAAAAAATGTTGCATGGCAGTGTCAAGAGTGAGGGAAGAAGCATGAGAAACAACCCTGTGAACACCAAGGGGAGAGAAGGGGCAGGAGGAGGCTGTCCAGGCGCTGAAGCATCTGTGGAGGAGACTAGGCTGGAGAAGGTATTTCCCTGCAGTCTGTGGAAGAGCCTGTGCTGAAGCAGATATCCATTCTGCAGCCTGTGGAGGACCCCACACTGGAAATGTGGAAAAGTCCTGAAGGAGTCATGGCCTGTGGAGCACCCATGCTGGAGAAAGTTTATCCCAAAAGACTGAAGCCTGTGGGAAGGATATACACTGGATCAGGGAAAATTGTGAGGAGGAATGAGTGACAGAGATGAAGTGTTATGAACTGACTGCAACCCACATTCCTCATCCCCCTGTGCTGCTCAGTGGAGAGGAGGAGGTAGAGGGGTTGGGAATGAAGGAGTGACATTGAGCTTGGGAAAAAGGGAGGGGTGACAGGAAGGTGGTGTTTTAGTTTGTTTTTGATTCTTACTATCAAACTTATTCTACCTGACAATGAATTAAATTAACTTTTCCCAAATCAACTCTGTTTTGCCCATGACATTAACTGGCAAGTGTTCTGCCTGACTATACTGGGACCAACAAGTTTTTCATCTTGTTTTTTCCCTCTGTCCTGTTGAGGAAGGGGAGTGAGAGAGCAGCTGGGTGGACATATGTGGCAGCTGGCAAAGGTCAACCCACCACATAGGTAAAGACTGAACTGTTGTATTAGCTTTGAAGAAGTACTGAACATCTAAATGTGTCTTCTCCTAATGGATCCTACTCATCACAAGCACACAGAAGTGTAATTCATTTATACCATTTAATCAGTATTATGCTTTTAAGATATAATCGGTTATTTCAGCTGTTTAAAAATAAATCTCACATTAAATTATAATCTAAAGTGGTTTTTTGTTCTAATTCGGCTAAATGCTAAAGTGCAAAAACAGTTCATCATGATGTCACTTATATAAAATCAGGCTCGGGTTTATGTAACGTGTTCATGCAGGGTCTTAGAAAGCAGAAGATAGTTATCAATCCAAGTGTTTCATTTTTATGCTGCCTGCATATCCCATACCCTATCATATCTTTATAGACACACAATTGCAACTTCAAAGGAATCATTGCCTGTGCTGCTTTGAGCCTGTTATTCTGCACACTTGGCAAATATCTTTGAAAAACTTTGTAAATGGTACTGAGTTTGCGCACAGCTAGTAGAAAAAAAGAAACCACAGAAAGCTTACGTGCAGACTGTTGTAATCTCGAATGTTAAAACTTATTCATAAATTTAATATGTTAAAATGCAACAGATATGGACCATATTTTGGAATCTATAAATTCATATGTGAAACGTGTTTTTTAAATCAAGTAGAGTCCTGCATGAAGTGGAAGTGCTGGCATATTTAAGTAGTTATATGTATGTCTGTATAATTTTCTCCCCTGTGCATTTGCCCTATGAGGACTAGGTGTATACCCTTCTCGATTTACAAGTGGCTTTAGTATTAGTTCATCCTTAGTTTTAGTTAGATTTATATACACATATAAAACTAACAAAATGCTAAGCACTCTTTCTGTTTGTCTTCAT
>NW_010423260.1:50744-51896 GCF_000710305.1 Buceros rhinoceros silvestris
TCTTTCCTGTTTGTCTTCATTCTAGTATTTAGGAACATATTATGCTTCTGGCTATAGTACTTGTGGAGAGTTTTGTAAAAGAGCTCTACCAGCCCTTCCCACAAAGGAGAGACTGATTCAGGAAATTGCAGGTCTGAAAAATTCTTCATTGACTAAATGAATCAACCATGGGCGTTTACCACCGTCAGAAAATGAGGTCACAAAGAGTTTAAGCCAATTTTCTGCAGAAGTCCATTCAGGAATAAGTTTATTTTATATTTGCTGCTTTCTTTAAGTTGTAGAGGCAATGATAAAACGTCCATACTCAACAGTGGCTTCAGACTTTCAATCTCTGGGATGATCTTTGTGTTTCTTTTCAAGTTGTTCCAATGCATGACTGGAGTTCTCATTAGAATGATCTTCATGCAAGGCCTGCCTGCTTCCCAGCTATCATCCACCTCCTGCTTTCCATTTTTGTCTAAAGTAAAGCTGCATCCGGCAAGCACTTGGAAATACGCTCTGTGGTTACTAATTACCTGGGCTGATTTACTTAGTTATGTGTTCCAGCACAATTAAGTCCTTTCTTTTCTTTTCGTATTGTATCTGTCTCATTATTAGTTATAATGGTGACATTTTTACTTTAAATGGGGTGAAAGCATGAATAGGAAACTGTGTGTAAGGGCAGGTCCATTGTGCAAAGGATGAATAAATACTGAAGTATTACAGTGAATTGTGATGTATGGATATGAATTCAAAGGTTTTGCTTATGTTGTCTTCAAAATATTTTTGAGGAATCATTTCAAGGTTATAGACCTGGCCAAGATTGTGTTAAAATATGTGTGTACATGACCATAGGGATAACAAGTGGCACAAATATTCTATGAAATGGTATGTATTTAAAATGTCTAAATAAACGTGAGGAAAACTTCTCAAGGGAACGATATTTCAGAAGCATACAGCAAGAAATAGGAAATCATGAAACTGCACTTCAGGGACTATACTTTGGCAAGACTGTTGGCTATCATAAAATGATCAGTAATAGAATAAAATTGCAGCCACAGTTGTATATTCCAGAAGTTCAGGTTTATACTTACTTGCAAATGTGTGGGGGAAGATTTAATTTTTTTAAATTGCTGTTTCTCCCTATCAATTAGCAAAACCAAAAGTATCTCC
>NW_010423261.1:0-308 GCF_000710305.1 Buceros rhinoceros silvestris
CAGGGGGCTCCCGGGCCCGGCTGTGCACGCCGAGGCCAGGGAGACAAGGCAAAGGGGCTGACGCTCGGATCACAGCCCCGGGTCCCGCAGGCAGGCTGCGGGAGCGGAAGGGTGAGGGGTGGGCAAGCCGCTCTGTGTTCCCTGCAGGGAGGGAGGGGACAGCTCCATCGCAGGGTCACCAGGCAAAACAGTGCTTGTGCCAACCCCTCCTGGAGACCAGCGTCCCGCAAGGGAAAGGGCTGAAAGCCAAAGGCCCGCAGGATCAACTCCAGGAAGTGGCTTCTCCCCCCCCTCCGCGCCTTCCGCCC
>NW_010423261.1:452-4753 GCF_000710305.1 Buceros rhinoceros silvestris
GCTTCTGCCGCAGGGTCGGTGTGTGAAACGGTTTCAAACGGTGAGACAGCAGCCCGTTTTCCTCTTCCTGTGCAGATCTCCGGAGCTGTGAGCAGATGGAACGGAGCCAGGCTGGGCTGCAGTCAGCCGGAACCAGGGGTGGGAAGTGCTGAAGCCCCTCACTCCGGACCTCCAGGGCTAGGCAGCTGAAGCCTGCTAAGGATGCTGCTACTGCTATTAGTGATTTCACTGCGATAATTTCAAGACAGGGTGTGGAAGTGAATCCCGTGTGGGTGCACACTCAGAATTACTGAAAGAAAAGAAAGGCAAAAGTTTTCTGGAAAAGCAAGGATCAGAGAAATGAGAGAGGGCAGAGGTGGAGGAAGGAGAAAAAACCCACAAGTGATACTGATACGCTTGTTTTTTCCAAAGAATGATGCCAAATGTAATGAGTGGCTGGAAAACAGGCAGGAGAGGGGAGTACTGAGCTGCCTGTACATAGAGAATCTGGCTGTCTCCACAGCCGAGGAGGCTGACTGGGGCTTGAGAGATGGCTGGGAGTGAATGCATGTACAAGTACCTGTGTCAAGAAGCAAGCGTCAGCAGGACCGGGTTCCTCCTGCTCCATAAGCACGCTGTGAGTCAGAACCAGAACCCTTGTCTGGAGCCACAACCAGGTAGCTCACATCAGGGCAGCGCACACAGCTTCAGCAGCAGGTTCTGCTCAAAGTCAGTCTCCTCAGCTTTAATGTAATCAAACCCTCAACTGTTTGCTTAACGCTCTCAAGCTGGTGTATATTTGAAGAACCCAATCAACAGCGAACTCCTAATCGCCCCCGCTAACCTCTAACTTGCTCCTTCACCCTGAGACCTGAAGGGACTTGTCTGCTTTCTCACCTCCGTCGTTTCATACTTGTGGCTAAGCCCAACGCGGCTGCAGAGAGTGCTGTTAGCTCAGTGTCCTCAGTGAAGGGGTTTGGTCCAGAAGCTCAGGACAGCACTGGGATGAGCAGAGCTGCACCCGCAGCTGCAGGTGTCACACCACCCCAGGAGGGACCAGGAGTCATCACAGCAATTACTAGTGGAGGATGAAAGAGGAAAATACCTACAACATTTTAGTTTCTTTTGTTCTTTTTGGAGAAAAAGAATGTGGTTACATTTTTTTTTCTCCCTCTTACTGCCTATTTTCTCAGCTGGAAACACAAATTTCAGCCCCATGCAACTGATTAGAGCTTTGCAAACCTGGCTCTGGGAATCCTCTTTTTCTTTTCCCTTCTCCTTAAAGCCTCTGTTTGAGGCACCAGGTGAGTGTGAGAGAATTTCCCGCGTCTGGTCCAGAAGATGGATTTGGTTCCTCTTCTTCCAAATTACTAAGGAGATCTTCAACCTGCGAGCACAGTTTAACCTCAGCTCTAAAACCCGTGGACAGTAAGTGCCTGCAGTGCTTTTTTACTAAATCTCATGATTTTTAAACCAGCCTGAGGAGTTCGAAAGATTTGATTCATGCTCTTAAAATGCTCTAACTGTCCTTTCAGCTCTGCCGGGGCAGTTCAGCCCCCGAAGTGTCCATGGGGCAGAATCACACAGTGGTGGTTTATTCTCCTCTGGAAATGTTACAGGACCATGAAACTGGAAGGGGTCAGACACCAGAAAATCAAGACAGAACCGTCTGGTGAGTGCAGTGAGTATCTTTTCATCTCAGCTGACAAATAAAATTGGCAATTCCAGCCAGGCTGGGGTGTTCCAACACGCCTTGGCCCAGCTTGACCTGAGGGTTTCACATCCTTAACTCCTGCACTGATTACCTGGTCTGCTTCGTCTTACCAGCTGCTGGGAGAGGGACTTCTGCCTCGTACTCCAGCTCGGAAGCGTGGTGTTATCCCCCTGCTAAGCTCCAGCTGCACCAAGTGTTGGTCAGACTGGTGAGAAACCACTCGGGCTGCTGAAATCTGCCCGGTCGTCCTGCAGTGAAGCTTCATCCCTGGGCTCTGACAGGCTGCTCTTGTGGCATGATGGGGGGCATCAGGACAGTGGGACCACGCAGTTGGCACTTGGAGCTGATTTTGCCTTGATGCGCCGAGTAAACTAGTCTGGGAGAAGCTGATGTTGCTGCATACCTGGAAAAACATGTATTGGAGACTGAAATGCGCTTGATTTAGTCTGACTAAACAATCACGTCCAGTCCGAGGGGCCATCGTGTATGCAGGATTTCTCGGACACGTCCTCTGTTCCTGCTGGAGGTTATTTCTGTGAGCAGTAGGAGTGTTTTTTACGTTTGCTCAGGGTTTCTCTGGGTCTGATAACGCTGTCAGCTCACCTGCCATTTCGTGCACATTTTCCAACACTCAGATTCAAAACAGCAACACACTGCACAGATTTCAGCGAGGTCTTGACTCCTCCTTGCTCCCAGGTCACAGAGAACCTGTCTGGGTGTGAGGGTTGATGAGGGCACATGCACAGCTAGAGCGAAACCTTCAGATTCCATCGCTAAGGGGATGATGCTTTTTTTCAGCACTCAGGTTCACCTCCTCTCCAAGAGCAAATCACACACCATCCTCCATCCCGTGTGCTTCACCCTGGCTTTACAACTGGCTCCTTCCAGAGAGAGGTGAGATGCTCCCTCCCAAGGGGTCCATTATGAGGCCCAGAAAACCAAATCCAGATGTTTGTTTGGAAAATTCCGACCCAGCAGCAGGAGAGGCACAAGGTGGGACTGGACAGGGGCTCTGCAGTCCCTGGGCAGGGCTGTTTCTCCTACTCTGGTTTGAGTTGTACCCTGTGGCCACCAGCCTCACACCACGAGGTGTTTCAGCCTGTAGCTGAGTCGGGAGGGTCCCTGATGGGTGGGAGGGCCTTGCTCCTCAGCGACAGGTTTTATAATGTGGGTCTGAATGGCTCTTCCAATCTCTGATGTAATCGATGTTATTGATTACTTTAAATTCTAGATGCTGGGTCTGGAGCTGACCCCGGACGTTGGCTGGGGGTGGTGAAGAATGGAGCACTCGCAGCAGCTTACAGCCTGTTGCAGCAGCCTGTTCCCTACCATGGATTTTTCCTTCTGACCCAGTGAGTTGAACAACCCAGGTGAGCAGGGAGGCATCCGGCCTCTCCTCCCCCCTCTCTCCCACTGCAGCAGGGCACGGCTTAGGCCAGCTGCAGCCTTTTGGGCCACCTGACTGTGACTCCCTGTGTCGTTTGCCATCTAAAATATTCTTTCTCAGCTCCCAGACACTAGTGTTACCCCGGGTACTTTCATTCTTTGCTCCCATTCTTTCCTCATTGCTTTTCCCAAAATGAGTATGCAGGTTTTCTCTGGTCAGGTCCCGTTAAACAGCACCATGGTTGGTGCTGAGGTTCAGAGCAAGGGAAGGCGTGAGGTGGTGAATCATTCACAAACACAAACGTGGCCCCTTCCCTTCCCAGCATGGGGCCCGCAGGAGGGGATTGATTTGTTGGCAGCCTGCAGGGCTCTCTGCTCTCCCAAGCAGGGATCGATCGCCTCAACGTGTCTGTGCTGATCCCGGTGCGTCTGACACAGGAGCAATTAGCCCTGGGCTGAGTGTTGGCGCTGTCGTGCTGGTGCGGGGTCCCTCTCTGCACTGCTGGCGGTTTTGGTGGTGTGACAAAGAATGGGAGGTTGGTGTTAGAGATGGTTTAGTGCTGGGGTGACTGTACACGTGAGGACATTGCTAAGGACACCATGAAGGAGTCACATGGGATTAGACACATGTTGCTGAGCTCAGTGTTGTTTCTCTTGTGGTGGCCCGTAGCAAATGGCATTGGGGAGAATGTCACAGCAGCACTACCCGGGATATTCTCCCCACCTTCAGAGCTTCCTGTTCAAGGGAATCCTGAACTACTAGTATCCATTTCTCATCCCAATCATCTGATGCAGGTCTTTGCGTGTCTGTTTTATCCTCCTCTGTTGCCCAAAAGCAGCTGAGTGCCTCACCTGGGTCCCTAAAGGTAACACAGAGTCTCTAGGACTCGGGTCCTCTGTTCCTACAGGAACAGCTATTTTTTAGTGCTGGCACTAAGTTGTCTTGACAGGGATCTTCACCTATTTTTGGTTTTGTTTTAACCTTCCTTTGCAGCACTGGGTGCAGTTTGGTGGGCTCATCTGATTTGGTCTAAGCCCTCTCTAGACAACAGGCCCAACTCCCTGCTGAGGGCAGCTTGCTGTAGACTTTATGGGGCCAGATATTGCCCAGCCCTGACCTTTGGATGTTGCAAACTACACTCTCAGCTCCGCAGAGGCTGGAAAGGGCAAGGTTCCTCACATTGAGTAAAGCAGCACCATCATCAGCCTTTCGGAGAGGGGG
>NW_010423261.1:4851-8400 GCF_000710305.1 Buceros rhinoceros silvestris
GAAAGAGAAGCTGGGATTTTGTTCTTTTTTTCCTCTGTAGACTGGGAAAGGAGTGGCAGGTGAGGAAGATGGTTCTATAAAACCTGGCTGGAGGCATGAGGAGAACCTGCATTTCCCTGTGCTGTGTAGGGAGATTTGGGCTTGGTTTAGCATTGGCCTGGATGTCACTTCTGGTCACCACTGCCACAGCGGTCCAGAGCTGCCCGAGCAGACAGCACTGTGTCCTCTGCCTGCACCTATTGATGGGAGCTACACGAGCCCGGGGATCGATAGAAGCCAGAGGGGCACATTTGCAATGGGAAACCATTGCGCCCGTCTCTGCAGAGCTCTCCCTGCCCCGTGTCTGGGGCGCACAGGGTCACCCAACAGCAGGTTTGTACGCAGCACATTCCCATCTCCTCAACGACCCCTGCCTGGAAAGGGAGGCGGACACGGCTCCGCGTCATAAGGCTCCGCAGAGGAACTGGTTGTGTCGGTGGAGGAGCACCGGCTGCCTGGGATACACTGGTCTGAGTGCAGACCTGGAGATGAACCAGCTCACATCACTGGGCTTTGGTTGCAGGGCAGGATGTTTGTCCCATCACACGTACCTGTATGTTTTTCCTCAAGGGCTGCATGTAGCAAATGGAGGAACAGTCCGGGCGAATGCTGGCGGGAATGCTTCATCCACTGATCTCCAAAACTCCACGGGAGGACATGGATCCTCCATGAGGGTACTGGGGAATCTTGGCCAGCTGCCAAGAAATATCTTTCATCTAGAGCTAAAAACTATCCAAGCAGACAGGACTGAATTAATATCTGTTCCAGATGGGCTGGAAATCCTTCACATGGGAATGATGAGTGCAGAAGATGTAGTTACTAGGAGTAGTTTGTACAAGGGACAGAATCGTCCCTCTCCTGAACGCGTGCAATAGGCTTATCTCTGGTGACAGGATTATAGCCCGTCCTCCGCCTGCAGGGAGTGACAAAATAAGGGGGAGGATGTGCTTGAGTTGCTGGACTGGAAGCCCAAGGGCTGGGCTCTCCTTTGGTGAGATTTCCTATGGGACAGTCAGAACCGCAGCAGGAGACTCTCCTCACATGAGCAGGTTTGGCATCAGCACATGCTGCCGTGATCGGTCGCCTTTGTAACCCTGGTGTGCTGGTAGCGTGGTTCATGCCGGGGATCCCTCAGTCAGCTCCCGCTTTTCATGGCCTTAAGTACATGCTCTGGTTTTAAACCTTGTGTGATTTGTTCTTCCAACTGTTTTAGTCTGCTCCTGCAAGCAGGGCTGTGACTGCCTGCCCTGTGCTCCCCTTCTCTGCAAGCCCACACTGCCAGGGCTGCTTCCATTCCCTCCTCGGTTTCAAGGCTACTTCCACGCTGGCTGTCACACAGTCCCCTTTCCCTGCAGAAACAAGCCTCCCTCTGACATTTGTTGAGGCTGAAACACCTTCTCCATCAAGTCCCCTTGTTTTTTCCACACCTTACAGTCAGAAATTCTCCCCCGTTGGCAGTGCCATCTCCGCACTGCGAGGTCGGTGCTGCTGTGCTGTTTGGTGCCCCTTGGCCTCAAATTAATGCCAGAACTCGGGAACTGGGCGCCTGTTCCTGGTTAAACCTCTTGGCCCAGGTTCTGTTTGTAACCTGGGAGTAAACTGGCTGTAGCCTGCAAACTGTGCTGTGTTCTCCACCACTGACTCCTGGTTCAGATCCTGAACCTTGTCCTGTCCTTTGTGTGGGTAACTGGAATCGCCCAAGACCAGATCCCTCTCACTGTGAAATGAATCTTTGTCCCCTGTTCGGGCAGTAGCACCGTCTACCCCCTTACTCCTCTTTCCAGCGCAGGGACATTCCTGCCTGTACTGCTTCTCTGCTGCGTGGTCCTTTCCCCCAAGACACCAGTCGGCTTCTGGTGCAGTTAGTGCGTGTGGCTCACAGTTCACATCCTGCACTGGTTTTGGCTGGGATAGGGTTAAATTTCTTCGTACTAGTTTTTATGGGGCTGCGTTTGGATCCGGGATGACAACAGGGATGTTTTAGCTATTGCTGAGCGGAGCTGGCACAGTGTCAGGGCCTCTTCTGCTCCTCACCCTGCCCTGCCGGCGGGTGGCCTGGGGGTGCACGCGAGGTTGGGAGGGGACACAGCCAGGACAGCTGTCCCTACCCTGCCGGTGGGTGGCCTGGGGGTGCACACGAGGTTGGGATGGGACACAGCTGGGACAGTTGTCCCCGACTGCCCCAAGGGTCACACAGCAGAGCTGAACTGACGCAACCCCCAGGCTGGGCTGGGCCACGCCGGGTTCAGTTTCAGGAAAGCTGCACGGAATAATGTCTCCAGAGCCTGTGTCCCCCCCTCCAGGGATGGAGCATTCTCTCTGATCCAGGCACCCGCTCACCCCTCCTCAGGGACTGCGCTTTGGCAGCAAAGCGCTCGATTTTTGCTCTGTGCTGTTCAGGCCACGTCCAGATGCCAGCGCACCTTCTCCCTCAGCCAGGGGCTGAGCCCAACCAGCTCCACCTCCCTCTTTACCCTCCACGGCACAAAAAGGTCCTGCTGCGCTGGGTTAAGAACTGGGCTGGCTCACAGCTCATCAGCAAGTGTTTTTGCTGGAACACCTAACAGAAATGATGGTCAAAAGCATTGTAAAGCTGGCGCTTACCAAAGCCCTCGTTCGCTCCCTGCGCTTTTAGGGCATGTTCCTCTTATCTGCTGGGGTTTCCTTCTGCGTCCCCCAGCAGCTCCAAAATACCTGGTGGTTTTAGGTAAAATATTTGGTGGTTGAGTGTTCCTGTGATTCCAGGGCTTGGCCTGCACTCACCTGGCTTGGCGGGAGGCAGCGAAACATTTCCCCGCTCCACTTGTTGAAGGACCTCAAAGCTATTTCCTCTCAATTTTCTTTTCCTCCTACTTTTCTTCTTCCTGCCAGGAAGTGCAACACCAGGCATGTACCCGACCTGCAGTAGATTCCCAGTAGGTTTCAGGCATCCCCCTCCTCCCAACAACCCGCACTGAAGAAGCTGCAGGAGTCTGTTCCTGGTGTAACCATCCTGCTCGGTCGCACTGGTGCTTTAGGGGAATAAGCTAGGTGAGATATATAGGAGATCTAACACCAAAAAGACATCTCCTAGCAAACCCGGCTTGTTTCTATCAATCCACACCTCCTTCCTGAGCTCTGCCGAGCTCCTCGGCCCTACACACAGCGGGTTTTACCGATGCATGGGGCTGGACCTGGCTGCCTCCGCGAGGCCGAGCCAAACGGCAGAGCTCCAGTGGACGGCAGGGGGGCAAACAGCAAGTCCTCCTCCGAGCTGTTAAGTCAACGTCCGTGTTGTCGTAACTGCTCTTTGCCAAAGGTTTCTTCTGCCACAGGATGAGCAAATGCAGAGACCTTGGGTGGTGTCAGGCCCAGGAACCTGTTTGCTGACTTCAGAGCTGGGGAAAGGGAGCTTTGAGTTCCCGGCCCTGCTACACGCACCACTTACCTATTTCAGTGAAATGCCCTTAATTTAGGGCAGGAAGATGTGAAGTGACCTCCTGCCAAGGGAAGGCTTGTGGCAGGGACCCC
>NW_010423261.1:8464-10720 GCF_000710305.1 Buceros rhinoceros silvestris
CCAAGGGAAGGCTTGTGGCAGGTCCCCAGGGCAGCTCGGCTGATCTCACAGCCGCCAGCTGCCAACAGCGGGAAGACCTCCAACCTGCCATCGCCTCCCAGTCCCCTCACACAGGCCAGAGCTCAAACTCCCACATATCAACCCAGCAGCCCAAGAACAGCAGCTTTACGCTCAGCAGATGGAAGAGTCTCGGCAGCTGGTCTGAGGTTTGGGAGGAGAAGGGAGCGGAGAGGTGACGCTACACGAGGTGTCAGTGTCAGACCACGGTCTGGGGCTGTGAACCAGTCTCAATCCCCGAGTCAGAGTGGAGCAAGACCCGCTCTTCACCATCTCACCCTACGGTACATAAACACCGCAGCAACACAAACAGCTGTGTCCTAAATCCAGACTGGGAAGCAATCCCACAAACCTGAGGCTTGTCCCCACCCCAGAGCAGCGCTGTGGGAAAGCCCCAAGCGCCAGAGGTTCTGTGTCCTGTTGTGCACAGCCCTCGCCCACCTCATTTCAAATTAATTTTAAAGTGATCTGTGCGTGGAAATAAGGGCCTCTGCTCCAGCTTGTGGATGATGAAGAGAGATAGGCCGGAAAATGAGTGTTAATAGGGCCTTCGGGAAGTGCTCCCCGTACCTGAAGGTTGGCTCTTGTCCATCCTTCTGTTCCTGCAGGCAGCTGGAAAATTTTCTCAGCATGCGAGATAAAAAGCAGAGAAAAGATTATTTGTGAGATTATCCACAATTTTATTAGCTCTCATTAACATAAAACCTGCTCACGGCTTCATTAGATGCTCCCAGACCTGACGCTGTGGTGTATAAACACGGCAGACCTTCCCCGAGGAGGTTTGCCCACGGCAGACATTCTTCCCTACAGCTCGGTGAGTGCCACAGCGGAACCGCCTGCGCTCTCAATTCCGTCAAGCGGCGCCACCTTTTCCCTTGACCATTTCTCTTCCCCTCTTCTGTCGCCTCTTGGACAGGAACAGCCCAGGCGATGGGCCCTTGCGCACCAGCAGCCCAGCGTGGCGTGGCTGCCCCTCTGGCAGCACCAACTCCCTCCCTGCGCTACCTGCACCTCAGGGCGTCTCTCCTGGCGTCTCCAAGCTGCAGGAAGCCAAGGTCCTACCCAAGGCTGCAAGATCCCGAGATCTCACGGTACAAAAGCTTCCCCCCGCGGATTTCCTCCTACTAGCCGCAATCTGGAGGGCTTTGCTTTATCTTTCAGAGCCAGCAGGAACCCCAGCTGGATCCCCTCCGCACAGCTCTCCTTTCACACTGAGGGGAGCTCTGGTTACTCGCCGTCACTGAACAGCAAAGCGTATTCAAACCACTGCCACACCAGGAGGAAGGCGGCCTTTGACCCAAGGTCTCCCAGCTTTCCAGGAAGCATTTTACTGACTGGGAAAAGCTGCTGCCACCACCCCAGCTCTGTCCCAGTGCCACCCAGCAGCTGCTCCCCAGGATCAGGAGTCCACGTTTTACTAAGCAGTGTCCTTTCTCCGTTCAACAAGCTGCTCTGCACAGCGGGCTCTGCAAAGTGACACTCCTGCGCAGCACATTTTACATTTTAGTAGCACGGACTATAATCGAGGCTTACAGGTCAAACCACATTCCCTAACAGACAACAATCTACATCAAAGGGTGAAATCCACGATCCACCATTTCCACGGTGTGGCTGTGCAGAGCCCAGGTGAAGCTCTCCTGCCCTCCCAGGTGTGTTTCCTTGGTGAACCCGTTCCGTTACTGGGCTGAAAAGCAATGGGGCGGGAGGAGAGCGGCAGCTGTCATGTTAAATGTCCACCTGACGCAGTTAGCGAGGACATAGCCTCGAAGTTACCACCACACCACGGAGTTACGCCTCTGTCCCTGCCACCTGTAACCCCAACTGCCCACCGCAGGTTTCTGACAGAGCAGCCCTGGCACAGCCAATCTCTGGTCGTTCTGCATCAAGGCAGAGTCTCCAAACGGTGAAAGTGCAGGTGCTCCAGCACTGGAGAACAAGGTCTTGCTCCTCCCCCAGCTGCTGGCTCTTAATAGCCTTTCTGAATACCTTCCTGAGCAGGGAAAGGCTCCCCACCACAGCCCTGGGGCAGCAGCCTTGCTATCTTTAGGTAGAACCAGCCGGGATTGTGGTGGCAGAGCTTCGTCGTCCCGGCACAGCAACAGTGGTGCCGTCACAGTGTTCGTTAGCACAGCCCCCCCCCCGTCTGTAAAACTCCTACAGGGGTTTGCAGCCGGAGAACGCGAACCGGCCCACCACTCC
>NW_010423261.1:10851-11409 GCF_000710305.1 Buceros rhinoceros silvestris
AGACAGCCGCAGGGAGAACCGCGGCTGCCGCAGCCTCCTCCCACTGCCAGCCAGCTCTGGGCCCTTCCGTGACAAGGCAGGGACTGAAACGACTCGATGCCCCAGCGCTGCTCCCTCCGTCTGCTTCTTTCCTGGCTTCTCTGTTTAATAAACGCTCGGCTGTTCTGACACTCTCCAGCACTGAGACACGCAGTCGCTGGTCACTGCTTGTCCAAGATTCCAATCCTTCGCTGCCTGGAAACACTCTGATCTCACACGATCACTCTATTTGCCACTAGCAGCCCACGCTGCCTGCAAGCACCTCTGTATCTTATTTTATTTCCAAGTTCTCAGTTACTAAACCCCCAGACAACGGCAGTTAAGCGCCTTACACCCAGTATAGGTGCTGCACACCCTTACAGGTACAGCTGTCGGGTGGGTGAGCTTTTAGAACCGAAACGTTTGGGTTTGGGGCAGGGGACGCTTCTGAACATTGACAGAAGACACAGCCTTGAACACTGTAAGTGCTTGGGCTGTAGCTGAGACAGTTTAAGCTGCCAAGAAGATTCAGTGGCAGCT
>NW_010423261.1:11561-11858 GCF_000710305.1 Buceros rhinoceros silvestris
CCCTTGTCCTTGTGCCCGCACACTGACACGGCTGTGTCACAAGCCTGGAGGCACCTTCACATGTGTGAAAACCAGCAGCCGCACTGGGAACAAGTGACCGAGCAGCCAGACAGGGGCGGGTGATTTGGTCAAGTCGTCACAGTGAGCTGCCCCTGCACGTCACACCGACAATGTCCTCCCCACGTGGGCTCAGGTGAGGAGCTGCCTGTGCTGGTCAGCCTGTGGGTCTGGGCTGTGGGTCAGTCAGCCGTGGGGCGGGCGGGCTGTGGGTCAGTCAGGATTGGGGCGGGCGGGCTG
>NW_010423262.1:0-247 GCF_000710305.1 Buceros rhinoceros silvestris
AGCAGGACCTGTTCTGGTGGGCACCATCCAGTCCCCTCACCCACACCAGTTACCCCATCGTAGAGGTGATCAGACTGGTCAAGCTCAGCTTGGAAGGCGCCTCCCTCCACGGGCGACTCCGCTCTCCTTTTCTGTGGGATTTTTTTTCTTAATCAGCCTGTGAAAAAGAAGAAGATCAAGCGGGAGATTAAAATCCTGGAGAACCTACGCGGGGGCCCCAACATCATCAGCCTGCTGGACATCGTGA
>NW_010423262.1:433-1066 GCF_000710305.1 Buceros rhinoceros silvestris
GGGCGCGGCTGGCGGCCCCCGGGGGGCCCCTGCCAGTTCAGAGCCACTACTGGGACGGGCTCCTCGGCCCACTTGGCATCAGCTGGCAGCTGAAATCAGCCCCCGGGGGGCTCTCAGTGCTGGTCCCCGCTGGCGCCGAGGCAGTGGAGGAGAGGGCAGCACTCCCAGCGCTCACCCAGACCCGGCTGTTACTGGTGTCATCCCCTCAGAGCAGGGTATCCCACTGGTTTCTAACCGGTTTCTGGCGCTGGGATGCGGCTGGGGTTGTTCTGGGTGGGCGGCTCAGAGCCGGGGGGTGCCAGAGCCTCTCGCTGGTTGATTGAAAAGCGGCGTCAGGGCTGAATTAACGCGTTGGAGCCAATGTTAATCCTCCGCCGGGCCAGGGAGGCAGCTGGTGGCAGGGAGATAGCGGCGAACGGCACTGGGAGGGCCCTGGGGACGGGCTATCGCTCCCCCGCTCCAGTTCCAGGCGGGGGGAATCCTGCCCGGGGAGATCAAAGAGATCAGAGCCCCGCAGAACCAAACCAGGGCGGAAAACACAGCCCCAGAGCCACAGCAGCAGCTCACCCAGCTCCTGGCCGGGGACTTTGTGCCTCTTCTCCGCTTGGGACTCCCGCGTGGCCCCGTCTCCTT
>NW_010423262.1:1291-1557 GCF_000710305.1 Buceros rhinoceros silvestris
CGCTGGAGCGCCGCGCTTAGAAACCAGCCCCAAGAGCTCCCTTCCTCCCTCCTCGCCCTCACCCGGGGCCCCTCCAGCATCCAGGGTGGGCAACTCGCCCCGATCGCCCTCGCCCAGAGCCCCTCCAGTACCCAGGGGTGGGCGACTCTCCCCGATCGTCCTCGCCTGGGGCCCGTCCAGCACCCGGGGGTGGGTGTTGCGCCCCAAACACCCTCACCCAGGCCCGTCTCACCCTGATGGCTGCAGACTCGAGCACCGCTGAGCTC
>NW_010423262.1:1914-2142 GCF_000710305.1 Buceros rhinoceros silvestris
CGCTCGGTGGTGTCTTGGGGGAGCCGGGGGATTGGGGGCTGCGGCCACCGGCTATTTTTCTGATGTGTTCCAGCTGAGGGAGGAGCTGGAGACACAGGGGTTGTCCCCGTGTCCCTCTCCTGACCTGCGTCACTCCAGCCACCTCGGGCTTGTCTTGGCAATGCAGCGTTGGCCAATTTGCCGGCTGAAATCTCGGGCTTAATCATCCTGGCATCGCCCAAGCGTGGG
>NW_010423262.1:2294-2997 GCF_000710305.1 Buceros rhinoceros silvestris
GGGTCTTGGGAAACCAGCGGCCGCTCAGGCCTGTCCTCAGTGAGTCGTTAACACACCCAAAGTCCCGCCATGTCCCTTTTCCCGGCCCCAGTTCTTCTCGAGGGTTCCGTGAGGGTGCCGAGGCCTCGTCCCTCGCCCTCAGGGTGGGGAGCTTGGGTCCTTCCTGGTGCCCACTCTCAGCGGGCTCTTGGAGCTCAGCTCCTCCTCGCCGTGCACCGACAGGGTTGAAATTCAGGGCCCAAAGTTGCCCTGTGGCCTCTGGGATTAGTTTGTGACTCTGAAGGTGCCGGTGGCCCCGCGAGGAGGGTGACAGCTCAACCTGGCGTGTTTTGGTAACCTCTCACCTTCTTTTTCGCCACAGCAACTGTACCAGACACTCTCCGATTTCGACATCCGCTTCTACATGTACGAAATCCTCAAGGTGAGCGCCCGGCGGGGCCAGGACATCCAGCACCCCAAACGAGGACCGACCGAGGAGCCGCCTGGGGAAACGGGAGGTGGAGAGCAGAGTGTGTTTGGCCACTCAGCCCCGCTGGGTGGCTGCCTGGCCGTGTGGGCCGGTGGCTTGGGCCTCAGGGGCAGGTGGCTAGTGTGAGTTCAGCGCGTCCTTGAGAGGCAGAAACCGCCTTATTTCTGTCCGCCAGGATTTCTGCCTCTGCCAGGACCCGCTGTGGGGCTGTCCTGGGGGCCGGGGCCGTGCCGG
>NW_010423263.1:0-691 GCF_000710305.1 Buceros rhinoceros silvestris
CACTTGGGGGACCAGCATCGGGTACGTGCCCCAGCCGCTGCTCATCCACAGGCCTAAGGAAAGACAGACACCGCAGGGGAAGGTGAGCCAGGCAGGGAGGCCTGGGGAGGGAGATTGAGAGCCACGGTCCTTTCTTGGCTCCTCCAGCCCCTTGCTGGCAGCGCAGGGGCTTTGGGGTGCTGAGGGGACCTGTGCCCTTCCCTGCAGCATCAGCTTGACGTGGTACTGCTCGTGCCAGAGCTCACCTTCATGACCGGGCTCCCCGATATGAAGAAGGACAGTCGGACAGTGAAGGTCAGAGCACGTTTGCGGTCACTTCAGCTGGTGTCGCCTAGTTTGGAGAGCTGAACCCCAGCCACCCGCGGCCAGAGGGGAGCTCAGAGTCCCCCCATTGCACCCGCGGGTTCCCCAACTCGCCTCCTCCCGCTGCAGGACGTGATGCGGGAGATGCTGCACAGCCCCAAGCAGCACCACATGCGTCTCACCAGCCTCCTGCGCAGGATCCAGGACAGCCCCGAGGCCTCGCAGGAGCTGATGCGCTGGGGGCTCAGCCTGGACCCGGATATCCTCTGGGTAGGGGCTGTGGGGAGCTGGGTTCTGGACTTCCCGCTCCTGGCAATGTGGCAGCACCGGAGCTGCTGTGGATTTCTGCTACCTTCAGACCCAGGGCCAAGTACTGCACAATGAGAGG
>NW_010423263.1:818-1196 GCF_000710305.1 Buceros rhinoceros silvestris
ACCGCTCCTTCTTCCCCACCGAGGACATGAGCTGGAACAAGATCACGCGAGAAGCCTCCATCTCGGCGGTGAGCCCGCAGCTCGGCCCTTACAACAACACCCGCTTGTTCAAAAGCTGGGAGGGGTTCTCTTGGTGCTGGCGTCCCGTCCGAGCGAACACCCTCCCCTCGTTTATTTTGGCTTTTTGCTTTGGCCTGTTTTTGCTGAGGAGGTTTGAGGTATGTGGCCGCGGCGTCTGCTTCCCCACCTCCTCCCGGAGCAGCTGAAGGCTTTTTCAGGCTTCAGGAATCATGTTTTGTGCCCTTTAGGTTCCTCTAGGGCCACTTTTCCCCAATTTCCCGCTGTGCTGCAAGGGCTGGGAGCTACAAGGTTCGGCAG
>NW_010423263.1:1424-1796 GCF_000710305.1 Buceros rhinoceros silvestris
TACCCCAGGCGCCTGCAGGACATGGCCAGGGATCTGGTGGCCATCATGGAGAGCACCTGCGGCCCCATAGGCATGCACGTCAGCCGGCCCTCCATGATGGAGCTGCCGGACGACCGCATCGAGACCTACACCAAGAACATCCGCAGCGTTCTGGGGCGCGAGGTGAGAGAGGCGCAGGTTGCGGAAGAGCTGTGGAGCTGCTGGATCTTCTGGGATCCTTGTGCTGTGCTTCCTAGCAGGAGAAGGTGCAGCTGCTGCTATGCCTGATCTCGGGCGGCCGGGAGGATTTGTACGCCACCATCAAGAAGCTGTGCTGCGTGCACTCCCCGGTGCCCTCCCAGGTAGGCGAGGGGCTCGCTGCGCAGGTGGCCG
>NW_010423263.1:1935-4713 GCF_000710305.1 Buceros rhinoceros silvestris
AGGTGCCCGCAAGCGCGGGAAAGCCGTCGGTCTCTCCATCCTCGCTTTTCCCTGCCGCAGGTGATCAATGCGCAGTCCCTCATGCGCCACTTGAGCAAGACGAGGTCGGTGGTGCAGAAAGTCCTGCTGCAGATCAACTGCAAACTGGGTGGCGAGCTCTGGGGGGTCGACATCCCCCTGGTAAGGCGGGCAAAACCCTCCTGCACTGGGTTTACAAGCTGCAGGGTGTAAAATATTGTGGTCTGGGGATGCAGATGAACCATCTTGGGTGTAACCTGGTGTGGTTATGAGCTTCCCTCTGGGGTCATCGCCTCTGGTTTGTGCCCTTGACGTTGTTCACAGCGGGAGGGATCCGGGCAGGGCAGCCTGGAGGTGTCTGACTTAGTCCTTAACTCCTGCTTTTTTCGCGTTTTTACTCATCAGAAACAGCTGATGGTTGTTGGCATGGACGTCTACCACTGCCACAAGAAGGGGATGCGCTCCGTCATTGGCTTCGTGGCCAGCACAAACCAGTACGTGCTGCCTTGGGGAGGGGGAAGCTTTGCGGGGAATGCAGGGGGGTTCCACACCAACATGGCCACTACCTTTCCATCAGAGGGGTGAAGCCGAAGTGTGTTTGCGCTGGTCATCGCTGGGTTTGCCGGGAAAGGCACCGCCAGCCCCGAGCTGGGGCCGGTTTCGGTCGCACAGCGTGTCGGTGGACTTTAGCTGGTCCTCGGCAGACTTTGGCTGGTCTGACGCTCATCCCCGCTCCATCCCCAGTATCCTCACCAAGTGGTACTCCAGGGTGGTCTTCCAGTTGCCTCACCAGGAGATCGCTGACAGCCTGCGGCTCTGCCTGATTGAAGCCCTCCAGCACTTCCATGAGGTGAGGCTGAATCCCCATCAGCACAAAAACCCTCCCGTGGTTCAATATTGCCTCAAAGTGAGGGAAATCCACCCCAAACCTGTCAGCCTGAGGGTGTGCGAGCAAGCAAATCCTCAGCAGCCCTTTGGACTGGATGCGGCGCCCGCAGAGAGTCTCGCCCTTATCTCGGGGAACGTGCGAACCCGCCTCGAGGATTAGTTTGCACTGGGGGAAGTGCCACGTTATGCCTCTGCTGGTATCAGCGTCCAACTGCTGAGCTCTGTCCTCTTGTCCCACGTCCCCAGCGTGAGAAGAGCCGCCTGTCAGGATGCCTCTTGGGATTTTCCCATCCCTCTGGAGCAACAGCCCTGAAAGTCTGGTGGTCACCCATGGATAGCATTAGTGCAAATGCTGTTTCTCCCTGCCCTGCCCTGCCAGCCCCCCGAAACCTGTTTTAAGCTGCACTTTCTGGGGTCGAGTATTGTCAGGCACGTTCTGCAAAGCTCGAGGGTGCTGGGTTGAGCTCCCGGGCTGTGACACCACCCAGCCGCCAGCCCTGGAGGCTCAGTGGGCACCCAGTGCTTCTCCTGTGTGCAGTGTGTGTGTGGGTGAACCAGTGAGCTTGTCACTTTCTGCTCCCCCAGGTGAACCACTTCCTGCCCCAGAAGATCGTGGTGTACAGGGACGGCGTGTCGGACAGCCAGCTCAACACCGTGGTCAAGTATGAGATCCCGCAGATGCAGAAGTGCTTCGACACCTTCAAGAACTACCAGCCCGGCATGGTGGTGATGGTGGTGCAGAAACAGATCAGCACCAACTTCTACACCCACGTGTCAGAGCAGCTCGTGTCCCCTCCGCCAGGGACCGTCATCGACCACACGGTCACCAGCACCGACTGGTGAGTGGCGGAGACTGCTCTTGGGACAGCTGGGGGGGTGCAAGAATCACAGCTGGGGAGCATTAAAAACCCTGGGGAGCAAGAAGAACTTGGGCTGCAAAAACCTGAGTTTAAAGAAAAAGAGGTTTAAGAAGCCCTGGGGTGCGGAAAAACCCTTGGTGAAAAATTATTTGATTTAAAAAACCTCAGATTAAAAAAAAAAAACCCAGGTTAAGAAGAAAACCAGGGGTGTAAGAAAACCCTGAGTTCAAAAAAAACAGGGTTTAAAAAAATAGTGTACAAAAAACTTAAAGAAAAAATGGTGTGCCAGAAGAATGGGGGTTCAAAAAATCTTGGGGTGCAAGAAAACCTGGAGACAAAAAACCCCTGGATTTAAAAAAAAAGATTTAAAAAACCACTGGTGTGCAAAAAACCACCACTTGGGGTTCACAAGAACTTGGGGTTCACAAAAGCCCTGGTCTGCCAAAAAAATGGGTTCAAAAATACCTGGTCTGCCAAAAAAATGGGGTTTAAAAAAAAAAAAAAGATTCAAGACAAATTTGGGTTCAAGACAAACCAGGTGTATAAAACCTGAGGTTCAAAAAAACCTACTTTTATGTGAAAAAAACGCCTGGGGTGCCCCGAGCCGGGGGTTCAGGAGCCCCTGGTGAGCACGGCAGCCCCCCCACCCCGTGTCATTGCCCCCCAGGCAGGACTTCTTCCTGCTGGCCCATCGCTCGTCGCAGGGCTGCAGCACCCCCACGCGCTACGTCTGCATCCTCAACACGGCCCAGCTGAGCATGGAGCACCTGCAGAGTTGAGGTGGGACCCCGAGCCGGGGGGTCTGTGCTCAAACTGGGGCTCGTGGGGAGAGCAGCGGGCAGGGACTGGGCCCAGTCTGCTCTTTATACTGGGGGAAATTTATCGAATTTCAGTGTGTTCTCTCTGACAGCAAGGGACAGGATGAGAGGACCCGTCCTCCAGTTGCCCCAGGGGAGGTTGAGGTTGTCCCTGAGGAGCCATTTCTGTCCCGTTGGGGTTGCCCCGGCCTGTC
>NW_010423263.1:5041-5738 GCF_000710305.1 Buceros rhinoceros silvestris
GTGCTCCTGTGCTGGGGCCCGGCTGACATCCCGGGGTCTGACCTGACCTGGATGTTCCCAGCGATGGGGCGTCTCCCACCTCTGTGGGCAGCCTGGGCCAGGGTCTCCCCACCCTCGGCATCAACAATCCCTCCCTCACACCCAGCCTGAATCCCCCTTAGTTTAAACCATCCGCGGCTCCGTTGCAGCAGCCCCTGGTAACACCCTGTCCCCGTCTCGGAGAGTGAGGGTCGGAGGGGTGGAAATGTCCCCGTTGTCCCCTCTCTGGGCAAGAGTTAATTGTGAAGGAGTTCATCGTGGGCCAGGCTGCACCGCCACGGCTTCCAACGCGGCCCCGATCACACCGGGGTAATTAATGCAATTAACCGCTGACCTTTCCCTGGTGCCGCTGGGCTGAAAGCACCCCCGTGGTGGGGTGCAGGGTGCTGACCCCCCCTTTCCCTCTCCTCTCGCTGTCCCCAGGTTCACATTCAAGCTGTGTCACCTCTACTGGAACTGGCTGGGCACCGTGCGGGTCCCCGCCCCGTGCAAGTACGCCCACAAACTGGCCTTCCTCACCGGCCAGGTCCTGCACAAGGAGCCCAGCGCCTGGCTCCGCGACAAGCTCTTCTTCCTCTAGAGGGCACGGGGGCACGCGGGGGCTGGCGCCGCCTGGGGGATCCCCCCCGCCAGGGGATCGTCGGTCTCGCCAGCGGGG
>NW_010423263.1:5757-6527 GCF_000710305.1 Buceros rhinoceros silvestris
CCGGGGCCGCGCGTGGGCTGTCGCCCCCGGTGGGATCCCCCCCGCCAGGGGATCGTCGGTCTCGAAAGCGGGGTGGTTGTTCTGGTTTAACTTATTCTTGGGTTGTTAGTGTTGTTTGCAGCAGGGTCCCCCGCAGCCGGGAGCTCTCGGGATTCACCCCCCAGGGCAAACCCCTCACCTGCCACTGGTTTCCAGTCCTCCCAGTAAAGGGGTTGGATAAAAGAGCCCCAGAGGTGAGATGCTGCTGCAGGATCGTCGGTCTCGAAAGCGGGGTGGTTGTTCTGGTTTAACTTATTCTTGGGTTGTTAGTGTTGTTTGCAGCAGGGTCCCCCGCAGCCGGGAGCTCTCGGGATTCACCCCCCAGGGCAAACCCCTCACCTGCCACTGGTTTCCAGTCCTCCCAGTAAAGGGGTTGGATAAAAGAGCCCCAGAGGTGAGATGCTGCTGCAGCGCCTCAGCCCCCTGCCCTGGGCAGATGCAAAAAACAATCATTTCTTGTGGGCTTTCCTCCAATTTCTTGCATTGCTGGTTTAAAATGTTGTGCTTCTCCAAGCTCCTCTTTGACAAACCCAGTTCCCAGTTGGGCTGGTTCTCACGTCCTCACCATTCCCGATTTTCCCAGGAGCCCCCTTTATCGCTGTTGTTGTTATCGTTTATTTACGGTTCCGTCGGGAGTGCAGGCCCCCACCCCGTGGCATGGCACGAGTTTGGGTTTTCAGCTCTTTCGGAGGTGTTTCACATCTGGGACCTCACATCTGGGGAGGGGCTGT
>NW_010423264.1:0-13460 GCF_000710305.1 Buceros rhinoceros silvestris
AGCAACCTGATCTAGTTGAAGATGTCTCTGTCCACTGCAGGGGGAAGTTGAGGTAGATGACTTTTGTAGGTACCTTCCAACCCAAGTAAGCCATTCTACGATTCTATAAATCAAACACCCATATTACATGTGATGAATCCAGGCCAGATGCAATATGTGCATTTAGAAAGAAGTTACCCGTATGTCACTATCTTGGCAATTTCTACCTAGAAGGTTGATCTAGAGATCTGAGCAAGACAGCTTGATACTCAAATGGTCAGTTTAGGTCTAAAATAAGATCTGTGGGTATGGAAAAATTAAAGAAAAAAAATCAGATTTTCTCAAAGACATCAGGAATAAGTTCACTCACCACTTTATGGATTCTTCATGGTTAAATTTATTGGAATTAGCTCTAAGTACAACATCATCAATTCACACTACTCACAAGCACTCTCCTTGTTTTTTCATATACAAGGAGAGGCTATTCCAGTTTCTGTAGACATCTTACTGCTCCAGCAAAACAATGAAACAGTTGAGTAAGCAGACTATCCAATCAGAATGTAAAATAAGGTAATCGTGATAAAAGCTTTAGGTTTAGTAGTTTTTCACTAGAAAAATAGATTTCGCTGTCAAGTTTCCTCTGAAACTTTTAACAAACATATTGCAAAAGAGAAAAATGAACTTAACTACAGTAAACAAATTCCTTCCTTCAAGGCACTGTTACATAACTTTTAATGTCAATTTGAAAATAATTCAGGAAGTCAGTTGATAGAAATATAACCGTAGTAATAAAAAATCTTTGGTTAAATAAAAGGCCAAACAGGACAAACCAGATGAAGTTTCTATACAGCAGAAACCCAATCATTCTAGCTAAGATGGAAAAACTTTACAAGTTTAAAGTCTTATAAAATCTAACTACAAAAATAAACCCAGTTATCAGTTGTAAATCTAGACAACTCAGTTTTAGTGGCAAGTTGTAAAGCTTGGAACTTCAGTTGTTTTTTTCATAATGAATTGTTTATGGCGTTATATGCACATGTTCTGGCATAAGAAAGTAACAAGACTGCAAAACTATTTAAAACCAGCGGAAAAAACATTTCCAAGGATGTAACTTCTGATTCTCTATGAAACATAACACTTGGCTTTGTGTTTTCACCTGTGCAGGTGCTTAGCAATGGCAGACTGTTGTCAGTCACTGTACAAAACCTGCTACACAAGCACTCTGAATGGCACAGCAAAAACCCCCACATTTTCTACAGATTTGCAGTCTATCTTCCCTAAACACATCCAATTGCAAGTCATCTCAGCTCCCACCATCTGTCCCTCAGGACTTCTATGGAATGCCTGCAGGTCCTTGCCATGTCCCTACAACCATTCTCAACTGGTTTCTTGCTGGTTCTTTGCCCCTTCCTATTTTTGGGAAGCTCTCAGATAAACTGCAGCATAATGTCACTAATGTGGTCATCCTGTATATGCCAGGTAGCTCAACACTTAGACCACTCAGCTAAAAAATCGCCCTATGCAGAGGACACCAATCTTTTTCTAATTTTTACTGCTCAGCAGTCAGTGTTGAAGAGGGCAAATTTAAAGGCAGAATATAAACCTCATTTTCTTTGGCTGAAAAAATGGTTAGAAGCACATGGATGCTTATTTCAGTATCAACATCAATATTGATGTTTTTTCCCCTCTCTCCTTCAGGATTGCATGTCAAATGACCTACAGCTAAACGCTTAATTATCATGGCTCATTATTAGGTAATTCTTAGGTCTCCATCCTAAAGAAATATATGCATAGTTCTATGTGAGCTCACATTTTAGAAACTCTAATAACTGTCAGCCTTCACTAGGAATCTAGTGTCACAGCTGCTTGTGTCTACTTTGGACCTATGGAAAGGAGGATTTACAGTGACCAGTTTGAAGCATTTGGAAACAGCTCTTCAGGATTTAAATCTTTTCAGATTTTAATCTTTTCCTCTAAGAAACGGTTAAGGCTTTTGTTAGTGTCAAAAGCATATCACCTCTTGCAAGAAAACAGGGATTTGGTCTTGGAAGACAGAATTTGCCAAAGAAATGTAATATGGGTAGGCTGAGTCTAACCATAAGTCAGTTATTACAGATTAATGTTTGTTACTGAAACTGATTTTGTGGATCCTTATACTTAGCTGTAACTGCTGTCTGCAGGAAATATCTTCAGAATTGTTTTGGCTCTTACTTGGTATCTCTTAGCTTGAATGAGGTAAAAAGATCATTGCCTAGAACTTTGTTCTTTTAAGGCTGCCAAATTTTTCTTCTACTGAAGGCTATGTTTGCATAGTAAAATAGATATACAAAGCAACTGCAGTAGGAATGTGTTGAACATATACAACATGCATTTATCAAAATATACATTTCTTGGTTTCCAGAACTTCAGATGTGGTGTCTGGACTAATGAACATATACAACATGCATTTATCAAAATATACATTTCTTGGTTTCCAGAACTTCAGATGTGGTGTCTGGACTAAAAAAAAAGTAGAGTTTATGCCTTTGAAGTTATGACCTAATTATGCCAATTATATTTATAATTTAGTGCTATTTATTATTGCCCTCTTCAGGGGAACTCAAGAAGCTCTAGGCAGACATGAGGAATAAAATGATTTAAGATGAAAAAAACTACTTGCCAACCTAAAATTAAACACCAAACCCCTTGGAAACACAGCAAGCAGAACATGCTAGAGGCAGGTCAAGACAAAACTACATTTACAGCAGCCAGTTTGACCAAATTCAGTCCTAACAACAGGAACACATCATTGATCTAAAATCCATGTATAATCCAGGTACTCCAGCTCCCGCCTGTCTTTAGTGCATCCCTTGTTTGCTAATATCAAAAAAGTATCTATTCATGTAGCTTGCCTATGTTGGCCAAGAATTCATACCACCATTTTAAGGTGAGGTCAGAATGCTCAGTGAAGATAGAAGTTGTCACCATTTCTGATTAAAAGGTGGCCTTTTTACCACATCATTCCAAGCCTCCTTTTTTTTGCTAAAGATATTAATATTGCTTTATTTAGAACTTAATACTTAGATCTATAAATCAGCTTACTTCTACTATTGAATTTCCTACCAAAAAAAATTTATGAAAAATAAAATTACCTTTCAAATGATACACAGAAGAAAATCCTTCTGAAATACAAACATCTGTTACAATGAAAATGCTGTGATATCAATGATAAATTCATATAAAAATCTGTAAATGCATTCTGATTTTTATAGTGCGTAGAAACTCTAAGGCAAAATATAAGAAACATCGTATCTTAGCAAGGGAAATCTTTATCAGTGTTCTGCCCTTACAGTCAGTCACTTGATGCTTATATACATCCCACTGTTTTTCATCTGGACTTTAACTTGTAATTGTTAGAGCTGCAAAATAAACTACAAAAACTGAGAAAGCATAGATCAGACTGGATTTTGTCCCCCATCTCCAACAGAGCAGGCAATGCTAGGCTTTCTGATATTTTCAAATCCGTAAGAACAGTAAAATAGATAAAGGAGTCAGAAACATAAAAGATAAAATAGATCCAATTCCCTTCCTTTATTTTTTTCTGTGTTCAAAGAAAAATGGCCAGTTTGAGAAAATTCTATTTAGCAGTTTTCCTTTCACTTCCCCAGGGAGTTTACAAATGCTGCTTGGTTTTTCCTTACATTTGAGAGACAATATTCCCTTTAAGACAGAAGTTTTTCTGCTTTTCTTTTGGATTAGCAAAGGCAACTAATGCAGTCAATTGCTTTTTCATCAGCTGTGTATCTTTCAATTGCTGAATCCATAATGTAACTAAATTGTATATTTACAGTTATGGCAACTAGCTCTTCTAAAGCAGTATCCTATCATAACAGTAGCGTCACAATTTTACTTAAGAGGAACAGCAGTATTCAAGTTGCTTTATCCTATTACCCTGAAAATTTCACCTGCTGAAGACCTTCTCTGTGCTGCAAGAGGGTTTTAAGGAACATACAGTACGCAGCAAGAAGTACCAACTACACAGGATGTACTGAAAGAACAGAGCTATATTTGTGAAATTTCTCTGTTCTATATAAATTGTAATCACAAAAATGTTTTTGCAGCCCTCAGAGCCTGCAATAATTTGTGCAAGTGTAAGGAATTATGTCTATCACATTCTGGTATGGTGTTGTATCCCCTTTGCTTTTCATCTGCTCTGAAATACTGCTGAAATATATGATCTGTACAGTATTTAGGTGTTCGGCCAATTTAAAGTTACAGTGTAGTAGCAGAGACTTAGGACTTTTAAGAAAATTCTTAAGTATTCAGAATGTACCTGTATTTTTCCCATTTAAAAGAAGCTAAGAAAAGTTATAATTAAGGCATTTTACTGTTCAGAGCAAATTGCAAAACTGTTCATGTTTCATTCAAATCATGATAAAGAGTTCCCTTTGACCATTTCTTTGGCAAAAATAGCTGTGTCACATTAGCTTCATCTACTAGTAAGAGACATTGTCTTTGGTAGAAATACTTTTTTGATGTTACAAGTCTAGCTTTACAACACGTAGACAATAAGCCCATTCTATATTACCTGTTAATGCAAGGTTAGTTCCAATTTAGGACATAAAATCAAAACAGATCAGTCATAAACCATCAGGAAGTCTAATCATGTTAAAGCCACCTTTCAGTAGTAAAATTACCAAAAATGTAACTGACAGCAAAGGTCTAAATGCAGTGTATCAGAATACATCATCAACTGTATAAAATGAGCAGTTTCACAGCCATTTTAGGAGCATGTTATTTCTCTTAAGTGTAGAGGAGTTTACTTAGAAGCATAGTAGACGTCTTAAATGCATAGCCCATACAACTTCTGTAGCTTTGGGATGATTTTCACTTCTGTTGACTTAAACTTCCTGAATTAAAAAAAGTAAACACACTTTCTTATAACATGAATACTATTATTTTGCTGCTTAATTTTTTTCCCCCACCATATTTGTTTGGAATAAACTTCATTCTAGTTTATATTTTACAATTTTTAAAACAGTTCAATTTGCAAATCTGGATCCTTAGTGCTTTGTCTGATTGTCGTGTACCAAGAGGACTTCACAAGAATGGAACCTCAGATCCAATACAGCATGAATCCTTGGGAACTTAAGTCACAGCAAGCAAGTACAATAATTTGCAGGAGATAGGGGAGACTATATACTTGAGAAGTATTTGTTCATGATTGTTTTCTGATTTGTTGCTCTCTTTATCAACTTTACCTGACACTTTTCTTTCTGTTCCTTAAAACAAAGGGTATGGAAACAATCTTCCTTCAGGCAGATGGCTTGTAATGAGAAAACAATACCGGCAGTGACACGAATGCAAAGTCACTCACATCTCTCAGATGAGAGATTGGGGAGCCCGATGCAGAGGGGGAATAACCAGAGGAAGCAGCTCAAGTGTGAAGGATTGGTCCTCAACTAACAGACTATGCTCTGACAAGCATGTCCAGCTGGCATAACTAGAAGCAGCTAATTAGACTGTAACGAAGGCAAAGAATCAGGGAAGTTCATTATATAGCTCCCTCAAAGCTACATACCCTCTGCTTCCTTCCACGACTAATCCCTTCAATCACCATCTATTAAACTCTGTTTTTTCCTAGACTCCTAAAATCCCTTGTTTCATATCTTTGGTACTGTCACATTCCCCACTTGCCATTACACTTGCATCCTTCCTCCATAAACTCATTTGACACCCAACATACAGCCTGAAAGAGTAGGATTTTGGATAAATTAGCAATTCTTTGGCATCTCAGCACCTACCCTGGTATTCACATAAATGTTTCATGATCAGAAGCCAAGAGATTAAACAGATTAATCTGGGTCTTATTTCAAGGGCTGCATTAAAACAATGATGATGACAGTATTGAATTAAAAGGTCTTTGACTCACTTTCATGCTGATATTACCTCATAAACCAACATATAGTCATTTATCTAAACAATGATTCTATTACTATGTTGTTCCCATATCAAAAAAGAACAGATTAGGATGTTGCAATAAATTTCTTTGACCTTGTATGAGGCTGTTCAAGAGAAAAAGAGTAAATTCTACTCTGTTTCATTTCTTACCTTTTTAGGAACCAGATTAAGTTTTTCTGTGCCTAGCACTACTGTTTTCCAGACCATTGCTTTCTTCCGATTTACTGTAAGACAGAGATTCCAAGATTCAACTTTTAGTGTGACCATAGTCATTCTAGACCCACAATCCAAAAAACATCTAGAATGCATGTGATTTTATCTTCTAACATGTGAAGTTACAAGAATAAAAACAAGATTAAATAAAATTTAAGCCACCAAAATACTGACTCTTGAAGTCTTTTGTCTGTGTAGTAAAGGCTCAGCTTGACCCCCTCCAAAATTCCACAAAGTTCTGGGCAGAAGTTATAGCAATGACAGTATTCCAAGCAGCAACTGCTGTACTATCATTATATACGAATTCTGTACACTGAAAAGTAAATGCTTAAGTAATATACAAGCAAAATGCAGCTCAACATCCTTATATGATTGCTTCTTCTGGAGTGCCTACAACTAGCTATAGTGTTGGTCACAATCAAGACTTGAATTAACAATGCTCTTGCTAAAAAAAATGTTTGAGTCACTAGCCTCCCACCTAGTATGTTGTTGGATGTGACATTTTAATTACAGCCTCATCAACCAAGTTCAGTTGTATATTAGTCATCACTTGACATAACAGACCAGAAAAATTCCTGTGGAGCCATTCTCTGTGGTACACAAATCTATCTTCTAAACAGCCAGTAGCTGAAGTAATTTTCAGTTATTAAAATCAGGCAAGAAGTATGATTTAATAGATTTTCCTTATAAGTGTAATTTAAGATAGCACTCCAAAATCAAGGAGCTGATCAAAAACACATCCCACATCTCATCAAGCATGAAAACATTACTTTAGTGCACTATACTGTTAACAATCCTATTATAAACATGCTAAAACTGTATTACAAGAAGCAAGGCTGTGCGACACGGGCAATTATTCTATTTTCAACCCAAGATATATCCCCAAACACTCAGCAGTATAATAGCTCACTGTATTCCCAAGACATATTCCCACTTTATAGTATAATTGAATAGCAGCTTTATAGCTGTTTAGATAAGGGGAAAAGCACTAATATTTTTTCAGCAAGCACTGAAAAAAGGAATAGGAAAGTGAATACCACAAAGGGAAACAAAGAAGGTCACTGCAGGAAGAAATTCAAAAGGGGAAAGACAGCACTATTTAGAAGGACAAAAACAGAGATATGAACATAGGAGCAGAGAAGGTACTGCAGGGAAAAAACTGGAGTAGACTGGACACATCTAAAAAGAGGAACTGCTAGCCTGTATCTTAAAATAAAAGGAAAGTTAACAGGCCAAGCGAAGTGACTGGCCTTCAGCAGATGGGCAGAGGAAAAGTATAGCTTATTTTAGCAAACAAGCAAGTCTTACAAGTACATCATCCTAAGGAGGGGGAAGCCAGCACAGGAGCACCTACCCTCAAGCAGCAAACCAGCACCAGAAGTGCCCATATGTGCTCCTTTGGCTACAGCAGTGCAGCCGTTTCTGTGCCCAGGGAGCTCAAGACACCGGCACAGTGAGAGCCCCCCACCACTGCCCAATAGTTTGACCATTTTGGTAGTAATTCCAACACCCAAGCAATGACAGGCTTACATAGGACAGTTAGGGCTTTAACTACATGCAAGTGAGAGAAGTGTTAATAGGTAAATAAATTGTTAATATGTAAATAAAAACACATGAGAAAAAACATTTCAAAGTGTCTTTTGTATAATTCCCACCTGAAAGTGATTTTCTTCCTAGTTAGAGCTTTTTAAAATGAGTTTATAATGAGGACACATGATGCTTTCACAAAGAAGTGAAATATTTTCCAAACATCAAAATTAAATACCAGGTTTAAAACAGCATTCTGCACACTCTGGAAATAGGGATTCTTAAGCAAAGCAATAAAATGTACTTTTTCATTCATCATAACCCTTACCTGTTGGGTCAACAAGGTATAATTTTATAAACACACTAATAAACTAAAAAGCTAAATATTTAACTATAGTATACAAATTCTTTACTTACAGTTGTTCAACTTGGTCAAATTCTTTCTCGTATTCTGTATAACAGAAAAAGGATTGTGAATCTCAGTTTAACAACCACTAGAAAAGTTCTCTTAATTATATTTTTTACTCCACGTCTAAGCAAAACAAAATGTTATTAGTTTTCTTAGATTTGTAATTCAAATTATATTGTTCCTATATTCAATGGAATTACCTGCAAATTTCACAAAAAGCTTACTTCGTTCTATCAATCTGGTTTTAATACATATCATGTTGTATAATGCCTACGCTTCTATGTACAAAATAGAGAAAAAGGCACGTATCCACATATTCATAAAATATAGACATATATACATAAATTTTATATATATAATTTCTGCTTCATCTTGCGTATCTAGTTCACTCACCTACGTGTGTCTTAGTTTCAGCAACCAACATTAGTGCATTCTAGTTTAGTGCATTTTTCCTCAATTTCTTGATGGAAGTTTCAACTGCTGCTTCCATTCTTAAGCATTTCCCCCAAAAATATAGCCTCCAAATTATTTTATCTTGTAAGGAGAAAAAGAGACTACATCAAACTGCTTATGGGAAAGTACTGCTTATTGAAAGCACTTTGTACCTGGATTCAGATTCACAAAGAGATTTAAAAATATAAAATAATGCAATGTTCTAGAAAACAGTATTTTATCTGAAAAAATATGATGTGAAAAAAATCACACTGAACTTTCATATAAAGTGCTAAGGGTCATACCTTTCTACCTTTGGCTACAATTTCAATGAAAAGCTAGAAGACAATAGAAAATACTTACCTGCACGTTTCTCCTTCTTTTTTGAATACATCTCATAAAGGAAAACCATAGTTACTATAATAACAACTTCAGCCACAATTGCTAGAAAGGGTTTGAGAGGCACCATGAGGGACAGAACTTTAAGCTTCAGCTTTCCTATGCTTTTCCCTAATTCAAAAGCAGCTTCACACCAATATACACCATCGTCTTCCTTGGTGACCTTCAGTATCTTCAAATGGGTTACATTGGCAGATATTCTATTAATGACATACTTGTCTGCCAGCAGAGAGTCATTAATGGCAATCTGAAAATAAGAAAAATACAGCACAAGTCTGAATGCAAAGACGAAGTGTTTAATCAATTTATCTTATCAACAGTTCTTTATAGAGAGATGTAAAATGAGTTAACAAGTGGCATTTGTGAAGCATGTTGAGTCCACCTCCAAGGGAAGGATTTATCTAACTGACCATCCTAGATCCCTCTAAATTTAACGAGAGAAGACACCACACACTTTTAGTGAGCAAGCTGTCTGACCTGCTTTAGTCTAGATCAGATGAAAGGTACCCCTGAATCTATTTACTCTCCACTTGTCAGTGGAGAGTAGACTCTCCTGACACCCCGCAGCCTTGGGTGTCAGGAGCCAATGCCCAGGTTTCACCACAGTACAAAGCGCACTTCAAAGGAAGCTGAACTGGGAATGCTTTCACTGGGAAATATGTTGATAGTCCCGTAAGTCAGTGCTACTCTCCAGCAGCACAGAGGAGACAGATCTATCTACTTCCTCTCAGCTGAGGGTGTTCTTGCCCTTTGCTGGGGAAAGCATAGTGGCTATGTTTCCAGGGCTATGAAGGATCCAGAAAGGTGCATGTGTGAAGGAGAGAAAGCAAGGAGTGAGATTTTTCCTCACAGCTTTTAAGACAATGGCTGAAGTGAGGCAAGATTTCAGCTCCTTCAGAATCAAGTGGCCCAGTGGTCTCCAGTGCCCCAGAGAGGTCATACAGTCTGGGAAATACAGAATTACTTATACCTGGAGTAAGAGGAAGAAAAGGGAGATGGCTCCTCAAGCCTCCAATACCCTTATGTCTTGAAAAGAGCACCCCAAGATTTCTTTATTATCAAGTGGTGAGATGTGAAAAATATAACCATCTGTAACGTAGTAAAAACCAAGTATCTCAAAACTTTCCTGATTTGTTTTACTCTTACCTGGGATGTAAGAGTATGGCAGGGTATTTTTGAAAAAGAAACATCATACAAACCACAACAAAAACTAAACCTCCATAATAACAAATACATCTAAATATCAGATTTAGTTTTTCCATGTACAGAGATTTACATTAATTTTAATGGAAATATAATTTGTAGAACCTACAGTGAAGAGTCATACTTTGCAGAGTGTCTTTACTTGGTTTTTGCCACATTGTTTCAACTGGACAAGAGTTGGAAACTTTACCTGTTCACTTCCATTGGTCACATACCAGGTCCAAGCAATGGGAGCATAGTCAAAACTTTTACAAGTCATTACAACTGTATCTCCTTCATAACTGATTATAGGTTTTTCTTTTCCTTCAATTTTTGGTACTAAGAAAGAGTATGAAAGAATTCATCAGGTGAGAGCTACAGGTTTTTATTACAGTACCATAAAAAGATAAAATATATTTAGATATGTATTTAGAGTAGTCCATTCATTTCCCTTTTCCTTTAAAAAAACCCAGAAGATTCTATCATTCACAACATGATCTAAATAAAGTTTTTTCAAGCTGATACTTCATACACAGAATTTGTGCAGAAGACTATAGGAATCCACATCTCGGTTGCTATATGATCTTAAAAGATGCCAATTAATATTGAAAACCAAGTGATAATCAGACTGATTTCTACCCTTGCCCATTTCCCCTTTCCCTTCCTTGACAGCTGTGAACTATGTTTCAGTTCTACTACACTAGAAAAACATTCTAATTCTTCTCAATCTGCAAAAAACAATAGATGTTTAATTCCAGCCATAAAGCTACCATAAAGCTATCTGGCAAGTTGTGCATGCAGAGAACATTTTTTTGTAATTGAGACAAAACTGCAGATTAAGGGAGCAAACATTTTGAGCTGAAGTAATGACTTTTGAGTGAATGCCAGTAGAAAAAGACTTTTGGTCCAGTCTTGCTAAGGACAGAACATGGTCACAAGAAACAAGACACCAGTTTATAACTCCAGCGCTTCTTGTCCCAGCCATTATAAAATGCAGATGCCTCACAACCTTCCAAGAGGAAAAGCCCCCAAAAGACAGTTGAATCTATTGAGGGATCACACAGATATAGTTAGAGCTGAGCAAATAATTCATGGTATTTATTTCCCTTCCCCCTTCTATCCCTCTCAGATATTTACTAGCATGTTTTCCTCAGATCCATTTATTTTAAATTTTACTTCAGTTTTCATCGCTCTAAGTATAGATCCAGTACATCTTTTGACTCATACTAGTCACGCTGGACTAAACAGGACAAGAATTTGCTTTCAGCAAGTATGATGGAACAATTTGGTATAAACTAAGGTTGCTCTTGTACCTTCCTCTTCTTGACTGAGTAAATTGATTCTCCCTGGAACTTCCACTTCTCGTGAAAATTAAATTTCCATTCCAGAAATACATGAAAACAACATGTTAAGAACACTGCTTACAACAAAAGTTTACTGCACCGTGCATCAACCTAGACTCATTACTAGTGAAGTCTTCTCACTCCACGTGTATTTGTTTTAACCATTAAACACTATCCTTCTAATGAGGATAGTGGCAGAGTATCTTCACTGCTGTCAGTAAAGGGGACAACTTTATTAATAACTGTTGCCTCCTCCTTTGCAGTTTATAAAAGGGAAAAAACAGAAATGGGTTGGGAAGAAAGAATGAAAACAGATGAAAAGCTCTTACACCCAGAACAACATGTTTATGTGGCAGTCAAAAGATAAAGCCATGATGATCAGCTGCAAAACACAGCTATAGGCATACCAGCAATACATACGGCCATATTAGCCTTGATTAAGAACATTAATATCCATCACGAGTTCTGGGATCTGGCTCTGGAACAGAGTGGTTAATCCTTGAATGAATGCAAGGAAATAATATGCCTTGTCCCAGATATTTTTTCAAGTAAATCACCCAAAATTTGTTGCTGCATAGGAAAAAAAAGCCTGTTGAAGAAATGAACAGCCAGGTGATTGCACCAGCATTTATACCAGTCAGACTTCCAAACCGCTTTAAAGACCAGTGTTGGTTCATAGTGCATGTACCTGGACAGCTGCTTAAGGACTCTTGAATAAAGAGCAAACACAAATTAATCTATTTCACCCTTTAATATTTCTTGTACACTTCACACCATTTTAAAATACCACGAATGGTCATATTTAAGAGTTCAAACTTCCTGTAAGCATCTCTTACTGTTTTCTGCAGACCTGAGTAAAAAGCTTAACTCTTCAAAACCTGCAGGCTTATGCCAAGCCAGGACAGGGAGGAAGGGAAGGGGAGGAGAGGTAACACATCCAATAATTCCTAACTGTCTAGCGGAAAAAGCTACTGCAGTTAGTAGTGATGATGTTAGCCACTGAGCCTATACCAACAACCTTACTCATCTTTCAGTTTGAGAATTGTTCTCTCCGCATTGACTGGAAGATTCAAGGACTTATCTTTCCCATTTCTTTCACTCTTGCATTACTCCTAAAGCATCAAGCCAGTACTTTTCATGGCATCAGAAGTGGCAGCATTCAACCACTGTGAAGCAATTCTCCCATCTTATAATAAATCAACTAGTCCTATGCACTGTTCTGGAAAATATTAATTTCCTATTGAGTTACTCCTGCCCTTACTGAAATAGTTGTTATATATTTTAAAAGGATAAGGTCTCCTTTGAGTTTTTCTAACCTAAACAGACTTGGGTAGTCATTCAACTAAACCCCACCCAGATGCTGACAAGAAAGTTATATAGTCATAGTTAGAGATTAAGAGGTCTGAATAAAATACAGTTTTGTCTTTCTTCAGTATTACAAGCTAGTCTCCTCTGTCTGAAGGTTTGAAAGCAGGTATCAACAACACTACTCAAGATATGAGCATACATGAGAGTTTCCTCAGGTCACATGACCAGATATCCCACAGAACAAAGACAGCTTGCAGCACTGAGAATACAAAGTCCTGCTGGTTAGTTCAGCTGAGGTTAGGGCAGTTGTTTGAAGAGTTAGGGGTTTTAGGAGCCTGTGCTCCTAAAGGAGCACAGAAGATTAAGGTTCTCAGCAGCTTGAATTTGTTTCATTTCCACATCTCTTCCATTCAGCTGGATTTCTCCTACTACTATCAGGAGCAACATTATTGGAGAAGCGAGTTTGAAACAGAAGAAAGGGCACTCACGCTGCCCAGTGAAGCACACCGACTTTTAATGTAAAATGCTGTTATTGTATAAATATGCAGTAAAGCAATAATTTGGCATTTCAGAAGTACAACTGAATTTGTTCAAAAACCTGCCTCCATTCTGCCAATCATTGCTCCTCTTGTAACACTGAATCTCAGGCCAGACTTAAGTCATTAGCTCAGCTTTTTAAAGCATTTATGAGACACCATCCTTTCTTCTCACCTTCCTGAAAGTTCTAA
>NW_010423264.1:13575-25587 GCF_000710305.1 Buceros rhinoceros silvestris
CTGAAGGGATGGGGAAGAAAGGGGAAATCAATAACTTATTTAAGAAAAAAAGAAGTAGGCTTTTATGCTCTTTTGGTTAGCCAGTTTTCTTAAAAAGGCCTTCAGTATTTGCTTCAAAATTCTTCTTCCTTCCATGCTATTGAAAAGCTTGATAGTGATTCTCACTTAGCTTGACTATATTAGTCACTGCTTATCAATTTCAGCTGCAATTTCTTCCTATCTAGAAAACTTATTAATACAGGATTTCAATGATCAAGTGAAGCAAAATTTGAAATTAAAATTAATAAAGTTACCTTGTAAATGAAAAACAGCACTGATTTCTTCTTCACCTTGCAGAACACAACTGTAACTTCCCAGCTTACTGTTATCCAAGATCATCAACCTTCAAAAAGAGTTTCACCAGTTTGCTTTTTACTTTTTTATCCTACAACTATCAGTGACTGCTCATTAACATTCTAAAGAAACCAGCAGATATTAGTAGTGGAGCAGAGAGCATATATCACTGAAACGCCAGGATTTAGGTTTAGTGCAGTGTAGAAACACCCGTTAAGATAATAGGAGAGCACGAGCACACCCAGGAACATAAATAGGATTTTCACCCTTGTTGCTCATAGAAGGCCAAATGTCTTTAAGCAATACATACACAAGTTACAGAATTAGACATGGGTTCACCACTTGTACTACGTACAATATTCTATGTAGAGATTATTCAAGTGGTCTGTTATTTCGAAAGATTGTCAGTCAATGGCTAGCCTAGCTTCAACAGGGAACAGTTTTAAAAAGCTATCATCTAATGAAGCCCAGCACCTTCTCTGCTGGCGAATTATATACTTCACAGATGCTTTGAAAAAGAATTACACAGTTATGTTTGTGTATATGGAGTAGCAGAAAAGTGACAGCACATTCTCATCATATTTTCTATTTATATATTGACAATAAGAAACCAAAGCTACACAGAAATCAACTGCAGACTGGTTAAATTAGTCCAATTACAAATTTTTGAAGTCCAACAATAAATTGTATCAGTTGATAAAATTTTTCTACAACATTTGAGACTCTGTAGAGGTTTGAAAGAATTAAGAAATATATTTAAAACACTCCAAAACATCTTTACTGTGAAGCTATTTTCTTCTCTTTTGATAATTATGATGGGAAAAAATGGCTGTGGATGCATTTCAGATTTCTGCAAAGCAGCACTGAGGCAGAAAAGAGAATGGGAAAAACAGGGAAGTGGAAAAAGAAGTGGAGGTATCTTAGCAATCTCAGACTGCGATTACTACACTTACTGAATGGAATTACTGGACCTCAAAGAACTGTGTCCTTATTCTATATTCTTGTCTTGAAAAAAACCTTGTTTTTCCAGCACAAGAGGTAAAGCAGGAGCTCTTCCTCCAGGCTGGAATAAACTGCAACTTTTCTGCTTTCCTGCAGTACCAGTACATCGATTGTGGGCATTCAGTAACCACCACATTTGGCTCTTTTGTAATATATACATGACTAGTTTATACACCGCCCAGTGCATGTGACAACTCATTGCAACCTGCAAGTCAAGCTGTAAGGAGTGCTACTTACTGGATGCTCCAGCTGTTTTCAGTTTTATTGATGTGTCTGATTGTTTCATTACCCCTCTTCCAAGTCACTCGAAGACTTTTCAAATGAGAATATTTACTGTCCAGTCTGCATGAAAGTTCAATTCTCGTTGCACTGTCTAAAGTGATATTTTTTTCTACAGAAGTACCAGAAACACCTAAAAGAAGTTTAAAAAAATTCTTTATGAAAACCATTTTTTCATTCTGGGGGAAGAAGAGATGCAAAGAGTGTTTTTTACATATGCTGGATTATACATGAATACAATATGCTGGTGTTATAATTTCCAGGGTAAAAAAACTGCAAAAACAGACAATCAGTGTTAGACAGTAATTAAGCCATAACTGAGTTATGATACACATCCATTAGAAAAATGACATTTTCTGTAGGTAAACTTCCTAGAGGGCTCTAATGCAGAAACATAGATACTTATTTCACTGAAAGGAAGACAGAGTTAGACTTCTACATAATTTAACTGAAACCAAAATACATTAAGTACTTAGCTCTCTCTCAAGGCAGAACAATGTCTGCTCTGTCTAAGCTTCCTTTTTTGACTTCACATTTGGTATTAAAGCAGGATTTACTGGAATAAAAAGATTAGTAATTATATAAAAAGTTATGTTAATAAAAGAGGTGGACTTGTAAATACCTGTAAGAATCCAGGTTTTAGCCAGTTGCACATTTTCATGACACTGTGAGATCACAGGTAATGTCCTGTTGCAAGTTAAAATCCACAACCTTAACATGGTTGTATTCTGGCTTTTCATGCTACAGCTACTCAGCTTGAAACCAAACTATCTTCAAACCCATTTATGGCTGTCTTTGCCTTCCCAGTGGCAAGTCAGTAGAATTACAACGTGAAAACATCCCAATATAGTAGAAAAATCTGACTCTGGTTTGCTTTTAACAAGCTCCATGACCACAAGATCAGCATATCCACAAAGTAGGTTTCAACAGCAGATATCCTCTCTGATACACACAAATGGCATTTTATAAAAAACACCTGACTTTGTACCTATCAGCACTGACATTTTGTTTCATAATCGCCCTTTTCTTTCATGCCTTCTAGATACAGCTGTGGTTAGTCCATATGAATACTCCATAAAAGACTATTCCAGGACTCACCTCAGTCCTGAACCTACCCTGTAGTACTTGATGGTCAAAGAAGTGCAGCTGTATTTCACAGCTCAAATTCTTTGAGAAAAGGAATCTTTAAGGTACAGGTCACTGACTTAGTAATCCAAGTTATAGCTAAGAAGCAGCAAAGCCTGGCTGAAGTGGAAGTGCCAGATACTCCCATAAAATATTTGAACTTTACTGAGTCTGGCAGAGACATTTACAGCCTGCAGAACAGCATGCCCAGAACTCCAGGTCCCAGCCAAAACATTACAGATCTGTTGTAGTTAAACTTGGAGGTGCAACACCTCAGTCTTTCATAACAGAGCAAAGTCAGTTACTTCATCTCATTTATTAGAGCCACTGCACTCAAATGAGCCAAGCATAACTCATCTTGTTGAGGTTGTTCATGATCAAAGTAATTTTACAAGAAGAATTGTTGGTTTGTATGGTTTCACCATAGAAAGTTTTACAGTCAGATTAATTACACTGGCTAAAAACAGAATCTGTATCAGATAATTTTGGAATTTAAGGCCACACTTTAAAAGAACTGAACACGAAAACCCTGTGCTGTTGAAGATTAACCACTAGCAAAACAGGTATCTGGGACATCTCTGTACTAAGAGTACAGGTACCAGAACAAGAAATAGACATTGCGTTAAGATTCCTGCTAGAAGAAAATAAGCATAAACGCTGTGCAACCATTTCCTTAAAATTATTATATCAGTACTTTGAAATGGATTTCTAACTGATCTACTCCAACTAAGAACTTCTATTAGTTCATTTTTTTCATTTGTCCAAGAAATTAGTTATAAACTATTTGGCAAGTCAGAACTTCATGTCTACTTTAGGAAGAGCCTTATCTTGCTTCTTCTCTGTGCTTTAACTCCTGTAATGCTGCAAAGCTGACCAACAAGTGCATGGCTTACATGGTCTCTTCAAGTGGATTCACTAAACAAAGAAATTTTCTTTTGGTTTTAATAAAGTAAGAATCTCATTCTCCACTGCAAAATAATTAGGACACAATACTCAGTAGTGCAATTTATTATTCTTTTACTTTACTGACTGCATCACACACTAACTGTGAACACGTTAACTTTATCATGAAGTTGCTACAATTTGCTGTCCTAGATACTTCCACAACTCATACAAGGGATTGTGTGTAACTACAGGTATTCAAGATAACATAACTGGAAGAGAAAATAACACACTCACCAGGCAGGAGTACCTCATACTCCACAAAAGTGACGTTGGACATGTTCTCTTTGGTTGCCTGCTTGAACTCTTGCGTGGTAAGATCTGGACCTAACAAAGTTGTGGGGGGAAGCAAAGCAATGTTATGATGCTACATAACAGAGCATCAATATGGAACTGCAATTGTTTCTTCTGATCATCTTAGGATAAAAAAGAGGACCTTGCCAAATGCTGACTACTATGGAGATCCTTCCACACACCTTGTGTGTTAACAGTCAGAACCTTAAAGCAGCAGTGTTGTGAGGTCACTGTTATAGTAATTATATCATTTTAGAAGATGGTTTCTAGCTTTAATGTAATCTTATAACTGTGAACATCAATACACTGAAGGGCTCACTATGCATTTCAGAGTCTGATTCAAAGAGTCACCTTTATCTTACAGATGGCTCCTACAGCTGTACAGGACTACGTCAATGTTTAAGTAGAGCTTGGAAATGTAACAAACTTTAGAAAAATAAAAAAATAAAAAAAGGGACAGAACACTGCCAATGTCAAAGCCACTACAGAGGTAGACTCTAATCTAATGAAGCAATAATACCCTATGCTCCACTCTGACTTGGTCAGAGTCTGTCATTGCTCCGTAAAACTATTACACTGTAGGAAATACCCTTCTACATACAAAGAACATCAATATCAACCATCATTTGCCTGGCTAAAATATATTCCTTTCCTTCTGTGAGGGAGAGGTACATTTAAAGAGGTTTAATATAGTCAGGAAAATGCCTTTTCTGAAGGGCTATGGATAGTGCATTGTTCAGAGACTACCTTTCTTAAAGCTCTACAAAGCTTGATAGAGCTAGCATGCAGGCAACTGGAAGCATAAACAGTCTGTTCCCACCACTACACCTGTTCTCATGCCCGGCATTTCAAGAGCAGAGCAAGAAAGCAAATTAGTATGCTACATCTTTAACAAGCGATATAGACCAGCTGAGGACGCATCACACTTCATCCACGCTCATAACTGTTTCATTAGTATTGTACTATCTGCATACAAGTTCCTAGTAAACTGAAGTACACTGTGGGAGAGGATAATAGAAATTATGTTTAAAGGAAAGGTCAATTCAATACACTTACAGCATTTTTATCAGTTTCCACATTCACTTTATATACATCTTTAAATATCAAATTGTCTTAGTAATTATCAACTAATATAAATCCACCATAACCATTCAATTAAAAAAATCAAGATAGAATCTCAGGGTAACTGAAATTTAACAATTTAAGACAACACATGATTGCTTTTACCAGATACGGCTACAGTATGTTCAAGTGTCAAATGATCTGAAGGACTTCCCTGAGTTTGCCAGCTGACAGTCCATGTAGATGTCATAGACTCTGAAAGAAGAAAAAAACCTGTTGCAAAAAAATTTTCTTCCAGTTTAGTGATGAAACAAAAGAAAAGGAGATCCCTCCACCCCATGGTAGATTCAATGCACTAAACGTTTTAAGCCATGTTTCGCATGCTTGGAAAGTAATTTTATGATCAGTTATTTTATAATGCATTTCAGAAATATATAAACAGTAATTACAGATTGAATCTGCCTAATCATATACCATTATAGGAGAAAATTATTCTAGTTTTTGTAGAAGGAAAGTGGCTTCATTGTCTCTGCTGTCCATGGATTGACATGGTTTCCATTCACACTTGGGAGCATGGAGAAAACTGGGCTACAGCTTTAGCCTTCTTACCGAGAGAAGCACTGGGTGGCAGAGATGATCACTGTGCAGTAGAAACAGTATCTGCGAAAGCCTAGTTCTTAGAATTACTCCTTCTCTCTCCCTGCATAAAATATCAAACTTTGAGGTAAAGTTCTTAAGGAGATTCTCTCAACTACAGCTGAGAGGCATGTGTTTATGCTGAAGGAGGCCCCTGCTAGTGGTTTGTATCTAAAGGCCTCTGAGCAAGCACAAGCCACATGCCTTCCAAGTTGCTGGCCTGTTCCATAAAGCAGCTCACAACACAAGAAATGCTATATTGCAAGCCTTTTGCCTGGCTTGTTCCATCTGCACTCTCATGCTCCACACCTCACACTTTAACCAGTTTAATTAAAAATAAACTAAGGCAGACAAAGCAGAAGAACAGAGCTTCAAGCTAGTTCATTTGATGGTTGACATTAGACTTCTGTAAATCTTAACTACTAGTCCAAAATATCATTTTAAGCAAAAAAAGAAATTATAAAGCTGTATCCTAGCACTAGACAGTGAGCCCTGTTCCCCTAGACAAGAGCACAAGCAAGCCTTGATCTCTGCCTGATGGAGAAACAAACTAGTCCAAGTGTTTATACCTGAAATAACACGCAAAGGCTGACAGAACTCTGGGGAATCTTCCTCTGTCTGTGTAAGCAAATACCTTGACACCATGCCAAGGTTGTCATGCTTGATTTTATGTCAGTCTAGTGCATACATCACCTGGTTTGTTCCTGAAATCCCCCATGATGATACACTCAGAAGACTCCAGTGCCAGTTCATATGGTATTTGTTGTCCACTCACAAAAAACATGGCGACCTTTAAAATGTCTTGCACACTAATAGGATCCTCATTCTGACTTTCTTCCTCAGTTCACGTATCAAATTAGTCAGGTGAGGTCATATTATACAAAACACTGTGTATTAGTTCACATGTGTATGTGTGTTTACGTACGGCAAGAGTTATTAAATGTATTAGCTACAGCACTCCCTCTAGTTCTCACACACATTGTACTAAAAAGCACTGAAGATTCACACCAGGTAAATAGAATTATAATCTCCAATGACAAAACTGAAGATGGAGTGACTTATCAGATCGTGCTTGAGTTCATGTATAAATATAGCTTAGCCTATGCACCAATTTGCATGAGCTTTGCACTAATCAACATGAGCTTTGGTACACTGCTGAATTCCTGCTTCTCTGATCTTTATAGAGAAAGGAGAGGCAGAATCAATCACCAGTTTATTCTCCTGCCTGGAACTTATCTCTGCTCCCTGTCAAAACCACAGTATAGGCCCCAGAATATGGTGAATAAAGTGTGGGGACAACAAAAGGTTTTGACATATCCATGATTGAAAATTAGATGGATGAAGCTAGCCAGCACAGTAATGCAAGGGGATTATTATATCTCTCACTAAGACAAGATCACAAGGAGGAGTCCTCACATGAAAAATTATCACATGTAAGTGCTAAAACAGAACCTCCCACAATGGTTCTAGGTGGGGAATGGTCCCACCTCTAGGTTCATTGCCTGCTTTTATAGCATACGTGCCTAAGGGCAACAGATTATGCAAGTTCCAGAGTTCTTGAGGCGCTTAAGATACTTACAGTGGCTTTAAAAGGCCTAGATGATGTATTTGTTCCTGTTCATTTGGAATCTTACTTCAAAAGATTGTAGTACGAAAATGTAAACTCTACATGGTAACTTAGTATCACCATGAAAAAGTATTATAACTTTAGATGTACTGAAGTAAAGCAGTTACCAGGAGATGATTCATGAAGTCCAGCTTGCATCTTAGTCAAAGAGTTTGCCTGAGACTGACTGGCATCTTGTGTTCTCATAGTTGGATCTAAAAAGAAAAGAGGGATTAAAGAAACTTTATTCTCTCTCGGCTGAGCTGAGTTAGAAATATCCAGATCTTGAAAAGATTTCAAACAGAACCTCCTCACCTCAGCTACTACCTCCAGTTTTTCCTCAAGTTCTGAGAATATACAGCCAAAATGTGAAAAAATTAGTTTTCATTAGTTCTTTAGCTTACTTTAAGCAAGAATGGGAAAGAACAGAGGCAGTATTGATTTGACTTCTAATTTCTGTATATAGATCTCTTCCTATAGTTAGCTTATGGTCAGGCAAACTCATTCTTCACAGTACTTCAGCAGACCAATAAGCTTTATAACCTGTAGTCAAACCCAGTCTTGTTTGTGAGATTATACTACCACACCTGATAACACTGACACTAGTTGATTATTTTTAAACATAAGATTAGCAGATTCACTAATAGAATAAGAACCTCATTACCTTACATGACTACCCTGTTTTGTGATGCAGCGAACAACCTCATTTTGTTCTATTATCACCTTGGTAAGCAAAAAAGGCATCTGTGTCAAACGTACTTCAAGTAATACTAATGAACATTCCCATTTTCTTTAGCACCACTGCAAATCCAATTCTGCTCCTAAAATGCAGTGTTTGTAAGAGCCAGGCAAGACAATCTTTTTGCTTTATGTTTTTGACCAGAGAAAGGAAAGCAGGGGAGGAGGCAGAAGACTTGCTTTTTTCAGGTATGTTGCTGTGTCACTCTTCTATTAATTCAAGGTCCCTAGATGGTTTATTGAAATGGAGATGTTTGCTCCTTCCTTTCTGCTCCCACATTTGGGTGGCAGAACTAGTTAACATAAAATAAACAATATATCTTCACATGCTTAGGAATTCCAGGGCATATTCTGCTGCCATAGCAGCAGGATGCACTCTTCCTCAAACTCAGGGAAATCTCACATCAGTAGCTTTTAAGTGATTTGGCCAGTAGTTCCCACGGGGAAAGGACACATGCTCTGTAGTTGTAATTAAAGTCTGGGAAGGCTAATAAGCTCTGCTAGACATCCAAGACAGCAGCAAGGACAGATGAAAAGTGAAAAGCTACATCATACTTTTAATGTGTTCAAACCTTGAGAACTGTTTGCCCTCAGCAGAAGGTAACATCAGCACCCTGCCAGTTCCTACAGGTGAACACCACTCATACCCCCTTTCAGCATTATAGGACAGACAACCTACAAATACTCCCATTGGCACCTCAACACAGACTACACTACTCCAGACTACATCAGAATCATGCCAAATTTGCACCATCAGCATTCTCAATCTGCCCATCATACTTCAACCAGTCTGGATCAAGAGCAAAGCAAGGCAGTCAAAGAATGATTAAAAAAAAAAAAAAAAATCACAGAATGTTTTGGGTTGGAAGAGACATTTAAAGGTCATCTAGTTCCACCCCCCTGCAGCAAACAGGTACATCTTTAACTTGATCAGGTTGTTCAGAGACCTCTCCAACCTAATCTGGAACATTTCCAGGGGTGGGGTCATTCTTAACAATAGGCTTTTAATTTTTGTACCAATCCACTCATCCCACAGCTGAGTGTTCCCACCCACCCCTCACCCAAGCAAAGAAATCTTCTGAGTATCTGCTGGCTTATGACCCAGCCAGTAAGAAGACTGAGTCTTGGTCCCTGCTTGCCAAAAGTGCTGAGAGCAGGAAGAGTTATTGTACTTCTGATATTCATGGTAAGGTTGGAGAATGGTCCATGAATTTTTATATCTGCAGCATCTTGAGGCATTCTAAGGATGTCATGGATCACCTGACTGTGTCAGCCTAGTAGATGCATCACCTGCACAGTAACAGCAGCTGCTATCTCTCTGCAAGGAAGGCAGTTAACCTGCAACACGGTTTGCATACTTAATAGGATTCTTATATGGACTTTCTTCCTTGATTCACATACTAAGTCAAAGTAGTCAAATAGTGTTATTCTAGTCACCTCTGCTTCCACACTTTGGCTCTTATCTGTCCATACGTCAAACTACATAGCACAGAGATAACACTGCACTGCTCTTCTCCTATGATACACACTTGCTGAATAGCATTAGAGATCAAGATGACCCAGCATTGCATGATGAGTGTCATCAAGCCAGGCAGTGATGTAAGCAAGTCAAGTGGAATAACTTCCCAAACTATTGAGTCATGGCTGCATGCTTTAGCCTATAATTGATTTGGATTATATTTAATCAATAGTATGGTAGCTCACTGAGTTCTTGTTGTCCTGATACTTACTCAAAGAGGAGTAGGTGAGAAATTATATCATTAAAGTAATTTTCTACCTTACCTCTCCTCCCTACTTCAGCAAATATTTTGTGGATAAAGTGTAGATAACATAGCTGTCATCACCAGAGCTATTTCAGGCTTTAAAAACCCATTTACTCTCTTTTTCAGCCAGAAAGGTGGCAGAATAGGAAAAGGCTGAGATACAGTTTGGTTTAATTTAACATTATTCATTTGATGCTTAATATAATGTCAATTAATTTAACAGCAATTTTATATTCTGTTCAAGCACACAAGCATTCAGTAGCACCCAAAGCCAGCCACCAGAACCTCCTAGTGCATGTAGAACAGGGAAAAGCTGCAGGCTGAGCTCTCCTGGGCACCAGAAGATGCACATGAAGTCGGTCCAAACATTCAAATAGAAGCCCTACCCTCAGGCAAGCCAGAAAAATCTAACCTGGAAGCAAAGTCTGTAAGAAATTAGGTGCATCCTCTATGCATATAACTCCTTGATATCTTCAGGGGCAGAAATTAGGAGATGCAATGTGGTGGGTTTGGTACTCCTAAAGGAATCCGGCAGCTGCAGCTAAATTAGGCAACAAATGAAGTAGCAAACTCTGAAGAATAATGTTCTGCCACTTAGAAAACTACCCTCAACTCAATACAGAATAAAAGTCATGGTTCAAATTTTTCAAAGCAACAAAAAAGACTGAAAGACAAAAGTAACAGAACTCTCCTCAAACTAGTTATCTAAGAAGCATCCTGTGGCATTTGCCTGACCAACTGCACAAGGCTATGCAACTGTCTTTCAGCAGCTCAGTCCTGGTGTTCCTTTTGATTGAAGAAACCCACTGAACGCCCACATCTCCAGAACACACATTGTTTCTGGACTTCACTAGAAGACAGTTTTAGTTCTCTTCCCTCCAAGGAAGCATGAACTTCCTGTTGCTGCATCTGTGCAGGTAGTCCATGTACTCGACTAGCTTTTTGCTCATTTGGTTAATAACCACATTTAAACTTGGGAAATCAGAGTATGAAGCCTCCCTACTTAGTTCATACAAATATAAGCGAGCAGGTGGCTCATTTCTGATGTCTGCTCAAAACAGACATCATATCCACCACTTTAGGAAGATGGTAGATTTCTGGAAACTTTATAAACACAAATAGAGTTTTATTGGGGTGTGAGGAGTTGTTAGGGTCTTGGGGCTGGGTTTTTTTTTTTGTTTACGGGTTTGTTTTTTTCCAAAGATATCATTTCATCAAGAGCTTTACATAAACTTAGAATTGCTTCAACCACCATTATGCACAGTTTTCATTAATAATAGTCATCAGAAATAAATATCATGTGGCTAACTTGCCATAACATGACTCACGTTCCTACAAGTATCAGGCCATTTAAAGTCACAAAACATTTTGATCAATGAAAAACTGTTAGCAAGAACTTCCAAGTGTTACGAATGTGCACATAAATACACATACATACTTAAAAGAAACTTGAAGAACTACAAAGCAGATTTCCTATGTGTATACATAAATATATGTATTCTAAACAGCCCTGAGAAGAGCAAAACACATTTTCCGTCCTTGCACATTACATGCAACTACTATAAATTTTACAGTTTTCATCACACAGGAAGCAGTATATTCCAACAAGAGGCAAGAACAAAAGTAACCACTTACATATCACACGCTGAAAATGCAGCTAAACCACTGATGGTTAATTAAAAATCACAATAATAATGTCCATATACATGAATTGCAGAACTTTTAGCCTTGGCAAGATGCATTCCTACAATCACACAAACATTGGCAATCTGTTATTTCCATCCATTATCATTCTGTACTACTCTGCGATGCTTCAAAAACAGGGATTTACAACAGAAATCCACTAGTTTTAGAAATCAGCTCCTATTTCCTTAGAAGTGGCTGGCTTGCTCCTGATCTCCTGAAAACCACCAGAGGAAGAATGGGGCCCAGAAGGCTCACATCCCTCTTTCTTGGATTTTAAATACCGTATTTTAAAACACAGTATAAAATGCTCAGTGGAACATTCCTCACAACCTGCTAGGCATACTGATTTTTTCAGTAATGCAACTTACCGATTTGGGTTTTTTCAGGACTTAAATAATGCTCTACTTGATAAGGATAGGGCAACAGTAAAACACTATTCCTCAAACTCCAAGTCCTGCACCTGTGAACTAATAAATCCTCCCGATGGTGGGGCAGAAATTCGGGGACGGTGTTAGATCACAGCACTGAGCATCCCCGGATGCGGTT
>NW_010423264.1:25693-26122 GCF_000710305.1 Buceros rhinoceros silvestris
AGGCGGTCCAGCCCCGCCGCCAGCACATCTGCAGCCCACTACCATGCACTCGCGGGGCGGCAACGCCAGCGACCACGTTCGTTAGAGGACAGCAGGGAAGGGATCCCGACTTCCCAGCAGGCCTACGAGAAACCCGATCGCTTTTCTGGGGCTAAAGACGAGAGAGCCGGGGGAGGCAGGGGCAGCAACGACCCCCGGAGCGAGAGCCGGAGAGGGGGTAGCGCGGGGGAGTTCCGACCCCGGGGGGGGTCCGAGCCGCCGAGAAGAAACGCCTCCGTCACGTGAAAAGGCAGGGCCGAGCGGCAGCCCCCTTGCCGGTCCACCGCCTCATGCCCCGGCAGAGCCATGGGGATGCTTTGGGGCAGGGAGGACTTTCGTTCGGCCACAGCTCGCAAGCGGTGCCCGTGCCTGGCTCGCAGCAGCGCCAAC
>NW_010423264.1:26278-26556 GCF_000710305.1 Buceros rhinoceros silvestris
CTGAGGGCGGACGGGACGGCCAGCCCGGCACGGGAGTGGAGGGTACATTTACCTGCGGGGCTCCCGCCCGAGAGGCTGAGGCAGAGCAGCAGCAGCGGCCCCAGACTCTTCCCAGAGAAGGCGGCTGGCATAGCGCCCATGCAGCAGGGATCAAAAATCAAAACAAAGCAGCCCCAGATCCACGAACACAGCAAACGTGAGGCAAAGGCCCGGCAGAAGGAAGCCAGGCTGTCAGGCAAAGACCGGCAGGAAGCTGCGGCAGGGGCCACCGCTACCTC
>NW_010423264.1:26856-44406 GCF_000710305.1 Buceros rhinoceros silvestris
TTTTGGCTGAAAGTGGCTGTTGCTGCAGAACTTCCTCGGCTTCAGCAGCCCTCACAGGCAGCTAGCTCTGGTTGGGTTTGCGTAGGGCAGAGCTCTGCCCTTTGGCTGGTGATCTTCTGGAGAATCCACCTTTGAGGGTCAGTGGCTCCAGGGCAGCTGGGTTATACTGTCTGAGAGCTGAGGCTTTTCACATCTCTTCTTGTAAATCTTGCAGCTTGGGTAGCAATACCTGAGGAGCACCGTTTCTAACAAATGCTTCTCAGGACTTTGACTAATGTTTTGTGCCTTTAAAATCACAATTTGATTACTTAGACTGTTTTAATCAGTAAACCCACTTATATATGTATTTTTGTTTGTTACCTGAAAAATAAATGAATTTAGAATGAATAAAAATCTGTCAGGGTGGCACTCTCTGAAGGAGACTTTCCATGATGCGGTACTTGCTGCTTCCTCCTTCCTTCAGCTAATGCAGAAGTTGAATTGCATATATGGTTTGTATCAATAATGCAAAAAGGTCACTGTAACTTAGCCTTTACATTATTTTAGCTGGCAGAGCTCTAAGAGTTTATGCAGAGCAGGAGTAAGTCAAGTGCCCTGTGTGCTGATTTTCCAGCATTTCCAGTATTCATGCTGCCGTCCGTGACCTCCAATACCAGTACAGTGTCCTTCAGATTAAAATTTTCGGTCATAAAACCTCCCAATAAATATAACTAATGGCAAAAGACCAGGAGGAGGATTGTTTTGATAAGCACTTGCTGTGTGTCACAGGAAGACTTGGGATTCCTCATGGATACATGGGAATAGTATACAGATATGTGCCTCTTCTGTTGTTGAAAGAATGAGTATGCTTTGTAATCTTGGAGCAATGGGATGGAGCCTTCTGTGCTGCAGATCTAAGGCTGTTTAGCTCACATATAAAAAGCAGGAAATCATATTCATGAGTAGTCAATGCACAGTGATGCCTTTACAGTTGTAAAGCCACTGCTTTTGAAAATTCACTGCAACCTATAGTTCTGTGGTGTGGTGTGATAGACAGTACCAGCGTCCTCTAAGGAGAGAGTGAACCCCCAGGGTTTTGTTAATCTGGCAGCCTGCTACAACTGCCCAGAGCAATGGGATTTGGAGAGAGAGTCAAATTCAGATGAAGCTGTTTAAGAATGGCAGAAGATCTTCCGCTTTTAACAGGAAACAAATTACCTGACTCTTGAAAGCTGATTATTCTGAATCATTTAGGCCTGAAGAGTCACATATCTTGGGGGGCAGAGTGGGGAAAGGAAAGAAACAAAAAAGGTATGTTGATTGTCTTTAGATATGAAAGGGCTAGTTTGTAGTTTTTTAGCTCTCCTCGGAATGTGTGAGAAGAAAACATGTTCTGTTCACCTGATTTACCAGTTTGGTCTGCAGCATCTTTGGGTGAGGCAGATTTTATTCATCTGGAAACCACAAGCATCAGTTAGTGTGAGGCAAGTCTGTGTAGGAATCAATAGCTAACCTCTGCCAGCTGGCAGGAATGGAGCTGCTAGGACAATGCTCAAGGACCTGGCTTCATCAGTTCTCTCTCAGTGGAAACTGTGGAGGTTCTGGTGGAGATCATTTGTTTTGACTGGCTTGACATTATGTCCTGTATAGGACTGCTTCTGTCTTTCCTACCAAGTCATCTTGGGTAAAGCAATCTGAAGACATGATGAATACCTTTGCAGGGTTCCTTCTCAACTCTTGTTAAGGGCTTGTCATCTATCTGCTGACGGTACATCCCACACTTACCTGCTGCTTAATGGGAAGAAACAATGGGAACAAGCAATTATTAAACTGCTCTTGAGGGAGCTGTTGTTTCCTGGGCTCATGGTATGAGATACGGAAGCTAAAAAGCAATGGAAGGAGGAAAGGCTAAAAGGAAGCAGAATTTAGGGGAACCGATCAAGTAAAGAACCAAAGAGTCCTTTAAGGGTTTCAGTGCTTTAGAGTTTACTTTGCCATAATAATACATGAGTATTAGATTATTTCCCAGGTACTACTGCTGGATTTGGTAGATCAAAAACTGCAGGAGTGAGCTATTTCAGAAATTATAAGATTAGTGATAACAAACTATGAGAAAATAGAATATTTGAAATATTTTTAAAATCATCTGTCATATTTGCTCGCATTTGGAAACACTGGTGAGTAATGAAGAATTTCAGAAAAGTATCTCTATTTAAATTTTATGTAATAAGACTAATCTGCTCCATCTATTAACTTCCAGTATATTTTCCTCTTCTCTCTTGAGCTGTTTCTTTTCTCTCATTTCCAGAGAGAAACTTTGACTTATTCTCACATGGTAATTACTTGGCAAATGTGACGGTTGTTTTGGAACAAGGGCTCATATGTTGAACTATACCCTGGTTTAGAAGAAAACTTTTATATTTAATAAAAATTCTGATCCAGGGAAATTGCAGGTTTATTCAACTGGAAGATCTTTGACATAAATTTTCATGGTAGAAGGAGAGTAAATTAAATTCTGCAAATTGCTGTGACATGTTGATTATTGGCTGAAGAAAAATCGGGATGCTAATTTCTACTTCTACAGCTCCTTTTCTGCAGCAGCCAAGTCTATGTTCTCCAAGCCCAGTCTTTGGCATTCACTTATTTCTATTGATTACTAAAACAGTAAAATAACCAAAGGACATACCTGATCCAGCAGTGTCCTTGGCTGGAGGTATGCTTTTTTATAAAATCCTCTCAAATTGTGAAAAGGTAACTGACACATACGTGAGAAGAACTGGGAAAAGAGAGAAACAGTCCAAAGGGACTGAAAACCTCTGAAGGTGGCAGTCCAGATATGTCTCAGGGAAGGTGCTTAGCACCTTTCAGTATCCGAAGCTGAATCATCAAGACTCTAGCTAGGTTTTTCTAACGTTCAAGGAACTTTGTTTATGGGTTTGAAATTCCGACTTGGAAAAGCATGAAAATAAACAGTGGAAATAGGAGAAACAAGTTAGAATTACATCAGAAATAAGTCTTGCAAGCATGTCCAGGAGATAATGTGTTACTAATCTATGGACCACTATAAAACAAATGTGCCAGAGTAGATGCTATGCAGCATCTCCGTGAGTTCCCCATTCTACAATAGCAGTCAGGTTATAGTAAAATAATAATAAAAAAGGAGAATGCACATGTTTCTGAAAGCCAAAGCAATATATTGAATGCTAGTGCAAGACTAGAAAATGGAATTTTATTTTCTTCCCCAAACGTTTATCTTTTGCTTGCCCTCTTTGAATGATTTAACTAAACTGACCTCTTGGCTAGATTTAAAATTACAGGCCAGATTATGCAACCTGCACACTTGGCAACTGTCTGCTTTGCAATGTCTGTATTCTGCTGAGTGGCTGTAAATCCCAGCATCTCCTGTCACCTCCTCAAAGGCAATTTACAAGATTAAGCATATAATCTCTACTGAGAATTCTGCTATTTAGCAAATGTTTAATGTAATGTTCTAAGATCTGAGCTGTACCTGAAACAAAACATTTGGTGTGCAGTTCTTTAGAAACATATTTTTTTAAAATCTTAGGTTTCTGCCAGTACCAGTTATTGAGATTGGCAATACTGATCATACAAAATACACTATCGATTCTTATTGTCCGGGATTTGATTTTGTGCAAGGTTGCAGATTACGCAGTATGGCTCTGCTCAGAGGATTTGTTCACATTGCAAACACACCATCATCAGGAGCTGGCAAACAGGAAGTCAGCCAAGTAAGATTTTTCTGTCCCACCACTCCCCCAAACAAAACTGACATTTTAAAAATGGGAAATATAATGAAAATCCAGTATTTTGTTTAAAACAGAGTTTAGATTGAAACCTTATGTATAGATGTCTGAAGAATTGTCTACAATCTGTTTAATGTAGGAAAAAAATTTACTGTGATACCAGCACGTGCCACCCCTCTACAGGGTTTATTTTGCAAGCTATTGCTTCAAATGTGCAGAAAATACTTTAAATGTTTCAAGCAAGAGCAGACTTTGAGGGAGGTAGTATCTTTCACTGCAGTAATGTACCTGGAAGAAGAAAGCCAGCCTCTGTTTTGAATACAATTTAAGAACAATTACTCTGTGTAATTATAATATGCTGAGGGCATGCAGTCTTACCTACGGCTTTAGTATCAGGAAGAACATCTTCTTTGATACGTCTTTGGTTTTTTTCATGAAATCTCCATTTTCCAACCTTTCAAACTGTTAAAAATATTTTCTTTTTTATTGCAAAGATAAAAGTTAGGAGAGGCCTTGTATACGCTAAACTATACAGCAAAGTTTTCTCTATTCTGCTACTGTACTTGTTCAATTATTAGCAGCATTACGTGGGAACACTGAGTCATCTGGTGAAACAGGCCTTGTTTACGTCATTCAAATAGGGCTGTGTGGGGCTTCTGCCCTGGGGGAAGTAATGTGTGTGCCGCACAAGATGATGCTTTTCTGGTTTGTGGGTGTGGTGAGTAACTGCTGTGGTCATTTTGTTCAACTGACCTGGTTTATAGTGTTCCTCTGGTGTAGGTTTGGAGTTTTTTTCAGGTAGTTCACACAAACCTAATTTCTTTGAATTTTTTTTTTTTTACTTGGAAATATGTTTATCAGACTGAATATAGGACCTGAAGGTAAGACCACATAAAATAAGTAAAAAGTGAAGGAACTTAAGCTGTAATTCCTGGTGAAGCGAGAAAACCTACTTGTAGCAGCCTCCTTTCACTTTCAACATTCTTTTTTCTTTAGTCTATATGTAGTATCTTAGAAAGAGAAAAGAATGCTTCAGGAAAAAACATGGGGAAAGCTGTGCGATTAAAACTGTTATTTGTAATTTCAAAATCCTGAGCTTTTAGACAGCTTTCATTATTCTTTTGCTTTTTACTTCTTTTCTCTCTTGAATGAAAGCTAAGGGTTTGTTGCAGGTTTTTGTTTGTTTGTTTGCTTGTTTTTTTTTTTTTTTTCTGAAATAACAGGACTCCAGGAAGCAAGCAGAAAAAGAAAGAAGAAAAAGGATTGCAGAAGTTGTGCTGAAATCTTTGGCACTTTTACTGACTGCAGAGTCATCATAGGCAAAACTGAAGAACTGAAGCGGGGAGAACTATGCTGTCATTTGATCACTTCTTAACTTTGCGGAACGCAGGTAGGATACGTTCCTGTTCTCATCAGCACAGAGGGAGAGATCTAAGTCCATATGCGCTGGGAATACCTAACAGTAGTGACTTTTGAGTGACTGTGAATATTCGTTCTCCTAAAACTTAAGAACCTGTTTATGTGCTGACAGAACCACGCCATCTAAGGCAGCATGAGCAAATGTACGTATGCAGGAATCTGTATGCTACAGGAATACGCCCACGTTTCTTGTACCATACTATTTCTCTTAAAGAGACAGTTCGGTTTCAGAGTTTACCATAGTGGTAACTCTCATAGCTTTTAGTTCACCCAAACACTACATTTATCTAACAGGTACAAAACTATTTAAATACTCTCTGAAATTATGCACACTCAGAACCAAAGAGCTTAGGATGTTTAATTTTTAAAAGTATGTTGGTCCAGACAGAAGTGGTCTTGGATGTTCTTCGGATGGGAAGGAAAACACCATTCCAAAACATAAGTGCCTGCAAACATTTCTAGTTCTTCACATGTAGAGGAGCTTCTTTCAGAACATGTTTGTTTTCCATATTTTGCCGATATTTTGCTTGGAGAAGCAGAAATGGCACATAGCAAACCAAAGGAAGGGAAGCCACCAGAACTCTAATGAAGAAAGTTACTTGTCTGCAATAAGAAATAGTATCAGGAGTCAGGCTTTGCCTGTCTAGAATTTGTGGAATACTTATTGGTACAAAACTACTGTTCCTCGTTGGCTTTTTCAGTCTAAATATACATCATAATACTACAGTTTCTCTGATGCCGAAAGTGGTGCACACTCTTTACTTCCACACAAGAAACATTTTCATCCAGAGCTGTAAACCGCACCATTAGGTGTGTCTAGGGGGATCTGTGGGAGTGGAACTTCTGAGCTCTGAGATCTTTTTGATTCCATTAATATATAAATTTTATTTGACACTGGTAATAATGGAGTTAAATTGCCTTTTTTGCTGAGCTTTTGTCACACCAGAAGGGATCAAAGATGAACTTATGAAGGTGATTTTTTAACAACAGATTTTTTTTCTGCGAGGCATTTCCACAAAGGATTCATCAGGGTTATATTATAACTTGGACAATGTTATCAATATTTCCAGGGGGAAAATACTTTTTTTTTTTTAAGTGAAAGAAGCCTAAAATATATTAGTGTATTGAATGTGAATTTCAAAGTGTAAAAGAATGGTGATAAGTAGTTTTTTCTTTTAGGTCTGATTCAGCAGTTGTTAATATTTTTTAAATATGTTTCAAAATACTTCTGCAGTCAGTAAGCTGGGAGAGGATTATGCAAAGATAACTTATCCTGAGTTTTACCTATCAGCATGACAATAAAAAAAAAAAATTCTCATAGCAAGGAGAATGTGCAGAACATATTAGTTGTGAAAAATCCACAAAGGTGATGTAAATTTTTTCAACAATAATATCAACTTGTTGATATCAACAACTGATATCAACTTGTCCTGGCTGGTCTGTGCAGTTTATTTCAGGTTTTGTTAAACACCGCAAATGCCAGAAAAAACAGTATCTTTTTGTTCTTCTTTGTCCTAGCATCCTCTGCAGGTTGTTTCACCTTCTTTTGGATGTGAGAAGTATTGGAACCAATAGTAAACTGTATTGCAGAATTACAATTCATAGTATAAGAATTAGTTTGTTGTAATGATTGCATTTTGATGAATTCAGCCACAAATTCATGTAGTAACATTAAGACAGCAGAGAAGAAAAATAATTTTGTTTTTTAAATAACTCAGATAAGAAGAATAAGTAATATCTGACATCATTAAGATTTTAGAAAGCATATTGCTGAAGTTTCAGAGAAAAATGTAAATTGGTGTACAGTGAGGTGCTGGGTCATTTTGACTCTGTGATGACATATATTCTCCTGACTGACTTCTCATAGTGTTTGAAACAAGTCTGCCAGAGGAAAATGTGATCTCCCCATGTGGACCTTATTCCTATGCTTGACAACATTTAATTTGTTTGTCCTCACATCAGCCTTGTGGGTAATGTTAACTCTGGTGGGACACTAAGTGGCTCACCTGATATAACCCAGGAAAAGTGTTACACTTGACTGTTCTAGCTTTCTTTACCCTGTGCCAAGTTCTTTTTGATTCCCTAGGATAAAGCTGAGTAGATAGAAAAGGCTACTCAGGGTGCACTGAAAAAGTCAGAGACATTCCCTAAAGACCTGTTTTATTACTTCTCTTTCTTTTAGAAGAGAGTAAGCTATGCCCTTTGTACAGACAGAATGTTTGGACTTGGCTTGGGAAGAATTTAAGTTGCCCCCTCAAACACACAGCACAGATTGTAAGGTGGGCATCTGAGACTGCAGACAGCTGTGTGAACATGGTGATTTTTATGCAAGCAAATGTTTGATCACTCTTACATGTTGGCATTTTGTTGGAAATTAGATTCCAAGTACGAGTGATCTGAAAAACTGCTGTGGTGGTTCATTATCCTCTAAGACTTCTGCAAGGATTTGATTCTTTGTAAATCTCTAGGACTTGACGGCCTCCTGGACTTACAGCTAGTGTAGTATATCAACTAGGGAAAATGCTATTTTTTAAGCTGAAGCTTCTTACAGGTATGTCTTTTCTAGACTTGACAGAAGAACTGTCCAGATTTGCTGTAAAAGTGGTGTGTTCACTCCTATATTTGAACTGTTCTGGGATATTCAAGCTGGAAGTTAAATTTCAGTTAAAGTTTCTTATTGGTATACACTTCTTTTATACATGCTTGAAAGTTTAATAAAATTATTTATTTATTTATTGCTAAAGTTTCAGAGAAAAATGTAAATTGGTGTACAAAGCTTCTCACAAAGTTGTTAAAATAAATCTTAATAATTCTAAAATACTTGAAGGCTTTTTTCTTCTCTCGGTAGTACACCCTTGAGGATAATGGTGCTTCACTATTACACTGCATCAAGCCAGGGGCAGTGCAGATGTAGTTACATTTTTTTCAAGTAATCATTAAATAGTTGACCTCCATGCGGTAAATTAATTGAACTTAGTAGCAGGAAAACAAGAGAATAAATCTGGATTGTAGAAGAACCTGCCAGAAATCTGTGACTAGGGGTGGTTGGAAAATACATGATCCTGTTTTCACATGCCTTTCTTAGTCACTTAATCTTGATAAGGGGGGTTGGACTAGATGACCTTTAAAGGTCGCTTGCAACCTAAACCATTGTATGATTCTGTAATTTTTTATGGGTATGGACAAACTTTCTGCATAATCTAGTCCATCCCAGTTTATCATTGCAGCATAATTCATCCCTACTTCTACAGCTATTTTGCAGCCTCGTGCTTGAACAGTGAAAGAGAAAGCAGTTCTAAGACAGTTTTCGTGACAGTGCACTGGTTTTTCAGCTGTTGTGTCCTGCAGAATTTGCTTTGCCAACTGAAACTCCATGAATCACATCTTTCCTTCCTAGTAGGAAAAAAAAAATTACTCGTGTTTTTGGTTTTTTTTTTTTGGCAGTTTCCCCTTTAGGCTACATATTAGTTCTTCAAAACCTTTGCACTGTTCAGCGGATCTCGAAAGCACATTCTGCAGGTGTTATTACTAGAGAAACAGAGATCCTTGCCAGGAAAGCCCATTTTTAGATGGGCTTGTAACAAGGAATATGATGCGATCCATACAATACTTAATTTAATCTCACTAACAGACTGAGATAACCTTTCAATTACTCATTTCTCCCTCGTTCTCCCCACTTCCGCCCCCCCCTCCCCCAATTAATCTCTTTTCATGTACTTTTTGGTGATGTTAAGTTGATGTCAGAAGAAAGAGAGATATATTTACTGTCTACGTTCTCCTAAAACACATACTGTGTAACGTTGTGTAACACACAAAAAACCTGACACTGAGCTTTTCAAAAAATGAACTTTTCAAAAGAGACAAGATCTTGTAATGGCAGCCTGAAGTCAACTGAAGCCGGAAACATCACCCAATTCTTTGTCTGCATGCCAGGTATGCAGCTTATCTGATTCACAGTATGACTGTCCACATTTAGTTCTAAACAGGCATCCTCTGTGATTCAAAAAATTAAATTTCTGAGCTTTTAAAAAGGAAGCAAAGAACAAAAGGGAGATATCTGACAAAAGGACTGTATTTCTCTCGGAACTGAGCAAACAGTTTTCCAGATTTCTACTGAGAACAGTAGTGCTATCAAGTAGCACTTTCATGTCTCTTGTTCAAATAATGCCTTTGTGTAGTGTTTGCTACTTTTTCACTCTTACAGCAGAAGCTAGAGAATAATGTTTATCCACTGTGCTTGTTTGTTTCTTGCTCTCTTGGTGTTACCTACCTGCAAATGCTCTTGCTGTTTGTGTGTGTGGGCATATAAGTGTAATTTGAATGAAGAGGTACAGTCATTAACTGTATTTCTAACTAGGGGAGATGAGGTAAGAAATGTATTGTCCCCTCTAACACTAGTTTATGTAGTATTTTTTTCTTCTTTATCATTCATCTTCCTACACAGACCTGGAGGGGAAAATGCTGTCTGATGAATGCTATCAGACAATGAACTATAGGCACAAAAAAAGATGGCTTCTAGGAAACATGCATTACATTCTTCTCACTGTCTCTGAGGTAGCAGTTTTATCATCAGTAGGCATAATCACAGAGAGCAGGCAGGAATGTGCTCGCGATCATGGTAAAGAGTAGTGTGGGATTCACTGTCCTATCAGGAATTGTCGAATCTTGCTCATAGTCCGTCGACTTCTGACATGGGTGAACTCGGATTTGAGTGCAGGTTTGTGTCTGTATCTGGAAGGTGGTGTAGACATATAGGAAACAAGCCATGTTTATATACCCAATAAAGGAGGAATATGCAAATCAGGTTTAAAAAAACCTAAGAAACCTTTCTCCAATGCAAAATTAATTTTTTGTATGATAAAGACAAGTCATTAGTTTCCTTTCACAGATAACAGCATCTGCCCTGGGGCACAACCCTGCAAGAAAGAAAACCTCCTCTTTGTAAGTTGTGCGTTGTTATCCCTAGGGAACTTCACTGCTGATACCAACATACTCACTTGCCAGCATGCTGGATTCAGTGACAGTAGAGTACCTGGGTGGTGGCATATTTTACTGGGGGGAAGAAGGTGATCTCTGCTCAGCTGGGAGGTAAATTGACTTTTATCACCATCTGTCTTCCTCTAAACAGATTTTTAAGTCACAGTCTCTGTTTTTCAAATTAGTAAGCTGTCTTAAGATGACAGGAAGAAAAGGGCACATATCTGCAAAAGTTCAATGGTGGGCTAAACTTGTGTATAAGAGAAATCACTAATACATATTAAGAAAAAGCTTTTCTTTTTGAAGACAACAAAGAGTAACATCCATCTTAAAAATCATACAAAATTTGACCTCTGATTTCTAATCAATTTTTGTTACAAATATTTATCATTAGAAGAGAAAATTGGATTTGTTTTGACTTTTGTGCTTTCTGCTGCACTTTACATAGGGCACATTTATGCTCTCTGGCTAGGCGAGTATATGTCTGAGCCTCAGTTCTGCCTAATGAGCTAGAGGAATACCCTTCTCCTGGCACGCTATCTAGCTTTCTCTGTGTTTATGAATAGAAATTGCTGAGTAGAGCCAGCTCTCTTGGGGGAGTTTGATCTCCCCCTGATACCCAGTGTAAATAATGAGTGAGATAATGAGTGTATATTGTGAATCTCCTGAATTCCAGTTCCAGACAACAGACACAGTATCTTGCAGCAAACACCTCTGCAGCCAGACCATGTTTGGACACCAGACACCAGCAGGTTACCAGCCGAGGCCCTCGGAGCTGGTCCACGCTAAGCAGGCACTGTGAACACCCTTTTGAATGAGAGTTCCCTGGTTCCTGTTTGGCTTAGAGACTACAGAGAAACTCCTGGCACCATAATGTCTGGTACTATATTAAATGCAGATAAGAATCTGATAGCCTTCCTCTATCACAATAAATAACTTTCCTATACTTTCTTGTGCATAGTCTTCGATCAGTTCTAGGTTCCTGCTGTGTTTGTTTTATTAGGGCATTGGACACTCTCACACATTTAGTCCCTTTATTCTTTCATTTAAAGCCATCTTCTTTTAAAAATCGACAGGGAGTCTGTCTTTTTCTGAGCTTACTATTTCCTCTTTTAGGTAGGATATATCTAAAAGTGAATTTTCTAGTTGTTTTTAAACGTTAAAATTATATGTATATATAGAGTCAAATATGGTCGCACCCCATGTAATGCAATAATGTTTTGGTGTAAAAAGCTCAGAATGAAACAAGACTTTATAGTGCATCATATAGAGCACTGAATACTTTTATGAAGATAACAGCTTTCAGTCATTGCTAGGACAAGCTAGTTTTGAACTGCTGACATGTAAGACTAAAGGAGAGGGGATCATTCTCCAGAGATGTCTGAAGACCTGTGTAGTCTTACATTAAATGTAGTCTTACTCCAAATGTGAAAATTTTTCATTGATTCTTGCTAGAAGACACTGCACATTTGATTGTTTTGGGAGATCTTGGGTTTTTTGAGTGGAGGTGACAGGAGTTGGGTGAGTCTGGTTGTGGTAAGTCATACATTTAGTGAAATGTCAGGGTCATCATATCATCAATGTTCCCAATAACTGAATTTTGCTGATAGTATTGAACTGCTGAAGTGTCGGTTTTAACTGACTTGCATTACGTTGTTCTGCCGAGTATAGCATAAAAAAAAAATAAAGCTGTGGTTCAGTGTACAAGATATATTAAGAAAGAGCACTTCATTAAAAGGAGGTGTGGAGAGTTTATGGTCAAAACAGAGGGAAAGGCTAGAATAAGAGATGAGCTGTGTGGTTTTATAGGGGTCCTTTATTCCTAGATTTGAATGCCATTTCAATATTGATTACTTCCACAGGGAGCTCTAAGAAAGAAGCAGAACTTGCACTTAAGCTTACAGAGAATTTCAAAGAAACATGAGAAATACCATGGTCATGAAGAACTAGTACAACCATGACAAAATAAACTTGTTAAACAGTGTTTTCAACAGAAGTTTGAAAAGAAGGAAGGTTTTCAGCTGTCACCAAACAGCGTGTATCTAACCCCTGCTTTTTCCTCAGTCAAGACAAATGGACATAGTAAGTACACAGGATTGCATCTAAGAATGTCTCATTTTTCAATAGCAGGCTCCAAGATGATGAATATTGGTCATATAACTAGATCAAGAAATGTAAACTTTTTAACATGGTGTTAACTGTATGGGTTTTTGCTGTTGTTTCTGATGATCAACTTCTCAGACCATTACTCATCTCTCTTATGCCTAGTATGATAGTAGGCTAGATGGTAACAGTGTTGGGTCTGTTTCAGACACTTAGAAATCTGAGAGGATACTGAATACTGGCAAAAAGTTCTTTCTGTTGCAATCAACACCAAATGAGGAGATGGCCTTGGAAACAATGCCTTGGATCTTCCTTGTGAACATTAAAGTTCATTATTTCAAACATTAGAATGCTACAGTTAGTCCTGACTTATCTGCCTAAATGCTACTGAGGACATGCCGGTAGTCTGTTGAATAGCAAAGCAAAGCCTTCGTTTTCTAACTGTGGTCGAAAACTGCAGAGTTCTGGGGGTGGTGATAAACATATTCTGAAAAATTTCAGCACTAGGACCTTTTGAGAGCTTTAATGTCTTTTAAAGCAGAGGGGAAAAAATGCAAAAGTGTGGGTCAGGCCCTTAAAGGTTATTTGGCACAGCACCTTAAATATCTTTAAGTGCTGGATGCTTCACATTGTAGACAGCACCTAGCAAAATCAGTGGGAAAGCTAGGGAAACCACTTTTTTGGGGAAAAAAAGTGGTGTTATGTGTCTCACTGTTTCTTTGCCTGCCTTTCTCTGTGTGTAACATCAGCACCTACTTATTCTGCGTTTTTTCCTTCCTGTACCTAACCAAACCTCCATGAATTCAATGTTTTCCTCATTTCCCTTCACAGTGAGAAAACTTGGTATTTGAGAAAGTTCTACCTCAGAGTAAGATTCATGTCCATTTTTTTCTGTCTGCTTGCACTAAGTTCTTGCTCTCTTTATAATCCAAATGTTGTCTGAGATTTTATCTCAATTGTTTATTTTGTGGGAGCAAGAAATTAATGTCCTTCTGCACGTGAAAATCTGTTTGACTGTTGTTATGCTGAATTTAGGGTGGCCTATTAAGTACTACAGTCAGTAGTTTGCCTATATTTTTATGCTGGTAGTCTGTCATCATTTGTGTTTTCTTAGGGCTCCCACTTCTGCCCATTTTCTCTTCCGTGTCCCTCAGGCTTGTTCTGACATTTTTCAGAGCTTTGTCCTTTTAACAAACTTCCTTCTGTCCCAGGTCCAAACATTAAGACAGTGCTTTTATTGTTGTACCTATTTGGCATTGTTTGTGAATTTTTTTCATGGTTTTGGTAGCTATGCTTGTACAGACACTTCAGAATGTATTATTTTCCTTAAGGAAGAACGTAAAGCAAATCTGCCTTTCTCTCTAATATGGTGCTTAAAGTGCATAAGCAGATACTGCAAGCTCATTCTCAAGGCAAGAGTTACTGATACCAACAGCTCCACTAAATTGTCCTTTTTACATTTATATTTAGAACAGATGTAGAGATCTGTCTGTTGTGGGGATTGACCCTGAACTAAACTGGTTGATGAGTGAGAAATTGTGAAATTATATCCTCTCAACATCCAGAGTGGAATAAAATCCCCATGTCGAGGTGGCACTGAGATGGTACTTGCTCTTTCACCATGGCAGGCTCCAGCCCCCTCCCTCCCTCCCCACCTCCTCTGCAATAGCTCTTACATTTGTCACAGCATAATTAAAGATTAATCTGGCCAAAGAGACAGACTGAAAAGGAGCATGAATCTGTGGCCATGCAGTCAGAGCACTCATTGGGGAGTCACTGGAAACATTCTAAATCCCATTAATGTACTTTGTTCAGTAACTGCTTGGAACAGCATGGGGAAAACAGTTTCTGATTTCATTTTGTATTTCAAATTTTATTTTCAGTGGGAAAGTCTCATGCAGTAGGTATCAAGTAATGTTTTTCCTGTAGTGAAAATGTTTTTCAGCCCTGTGGTGAGAAGTGGAAGCAGCCCTGGCAGCTGAGGAAGGTGCAGAGCCTCAGCCCTGAGGTGTTCATGGCACTCCTGATACCTCCAGCAGCTCCGAGTACAAATCTGAAAATGAGCATTTCCTCACAGATCAGAAAGCAAAAGACAAATGAAATACGAAGCTATAGAGGTGGTGCCCTCCTCTTCCCTCCCCACATGAGGCCCATCATGGTACCACCACCTGGTACCCCTGTGCACCAGGGCTGGAGGGCACCAGCAGGTCCTGCCTGGCCCCCTGGCCTGCACTGGCCTGCACCAGCCTGCCTATGCCCCCGTTTCCACCCAGACCAGGCTGCCGTTCCCAGCCTGGCGTTTGGTTTTTGGTGTGCCTGTCTCAGGTCCTGTCCCCAGGGTGGAGGTTGGGCCCCCGCTGCAGCTTGTCTGCAGTCCGGCTCCTCTTGCTCCTGACAGGGCTGCCCAGAGGGCCCGGGCCTGCAGGTGGATGCTGAGACCAGATGCCTGCCTCCTTCGGGTACGACTTTATTTCTCTTTCAGAGGAGGTGGCTGGCCTGGGAGGATTTCTGGTATTTCTGTGGTGGAGCCCCTGACAACGCAGAGAGGTGTGAGAGGCCAGGCCGGCACCATGAGTGGGCAATGGTGCTGTTCGTGTGCTAGGCCCCGCTCCAGTCATTACATGGGTGTTTCATCTAATGGCAGTTTAATTAATAACAGACCTTGGAGCAAAGGCCACGAAAAGGCCCTTGGTGAAGCTAAATTCCTTCCTTGTTACTAACAGCCCCTGAAACCCGGTCACTGAACGGGGACTCAGTAGCAGTGGGCAGCCTCGCTGACAAGATAGGCGGCTCATGATATCCCCCTGGGCAGCCGGGGCTTCAAACAGCGGCTTTTTCCCTGGCTTATGGGACCATCTGATGGTTACCTGCTGACGGTTAGCCCTGGCTGCTGGGATTCACTGCAGCGCTGCCGTGGCTGTCCTGTACAGAGCTGGTGTCAGGGGACTGGCTCCCCTCGGGAAGGGAGCTGTGTCTTAGCAGTGCTAAAAAACACTACCCTGAACGCAGAGGCATGTGCATGGATCATGGTGTAGTCTGGCCGGGGAAGATGAGCACCTCAGTCCTGTCAAGACAAATGCACGATATACAGAGCTAGCCCTCTTGAGGGACGGCCATCAAAGGCGCGTGAGTGTCTCCAAAGTCAGGTGCCAGCTAAATGGCGTTTTCAGGCTGAACAGGTAATTCCTCTCTAAAGGCCTACATGAAGGGCCTCTCTCTTCCCTGGACCTGTCCCAGGTTCATACTAGCTGTTGTTTGATTGTTACACACCTCCTAAGGGTTACATTTTCTCTAAAGGACTCACATAATAATCTATTCAAAAAAAAGTAATCTTTCCTTGCCTCGAGACAGGGAGACTCTTTTGTTATTGTCATTGTGAATCTCCTCAAAACCAAAGCACTATTACATAGTTCAGTCTTTAAATGTCCTCTTTTATTCTCATTCAGGAAGTTCTGGATTTGGTAACAGTCCAGGATTTTACTATTTCATTTTATCTCAAAGGAAAAAAATTGCTCAAGGAGGAATATGGTAGGTTTTTATTCCTTTAATTATGATTTTATTTTCTGAGGAAGAGCAGTGAATTCTTGCTAACAACATATAACTGAATTAAGCAAAATCATCTTATCTGTAGTTTTAGTGTTCTAGCGGTTCTTGAAGTACAAATACACCTGTAGGTATAATTTTGCTCACCCACTGCTTTTAAGCCTCAGTAAAGAACTGCTCATGTTGTGCAATAGTCAGCATTTTGCCTATATTTTTATGCATGCCATTTGGCATCAGTTTGTGCCTTTTTAAGGCTTGGCAATGATCTCTTAAATAGTCTCTTCTAGTTGCAGTGTTCCTTTCAAATATTAGTTTTTCTTCCTGAGGCTCCTTGGTAAAAGGCAGAGGATATACTGGCAGAAGTAGTATAAACTCAAGCTGACGGCATTTTAGTTTCTGAGAATATAATGAAGCTTGCACACAATGTTAATTGTCCCATCACCTAGTGCATTTCTTTCACTATGTTGAAAACCCATTAGACTTTTTCAGGAGGGAGGATTTTCACATAATTTAAGAAAGTATCAGTAATATAACTTACAAATTAATAGAATCATTCCAAATTGGGAAAACTTGGAGAGGTCAATAAATTATCCAATGTAAGGTCTTTGGCTTGTTGATACTTTTGAAGATATCTAGTCCTTTCCAATGACCGTGTTCAAAATTCTCATGTAACTCAGAGCCCATAAGTAGTTCCAAGTACTGGAGCATCAAGGGACAAAGAAGAGTTGAACTGACTCATCTACACCTCTCCAATCACTTCCTTTGGGAACTGTCAATATCACAATTAAATCAGTTTTGACCAATACATTATGTTCATTTGAGAATAGATTTCTCCACCATTGAAGCTGAAATAAACTTTGTCGAGTCAAAAACAATTAAATACCTTTTCAGATCAAAGGGTAATTTAAGTGGATTTTTTAAATGATCTGTAGCATAGTGTCAAGACTGTTCTATTTCACCAGAGAAAACGGCTTATAATTCACTTTGGAGAAGGAATAAAGTATGTGCTACTGTGACAGAGCAAATAAAGTCTTCAATGTAAAACAATAAACAAGCAAGATATTTCTTTCTTGTTGTCAAGGATTAGGGCTGGGCCATCCGCTAGATGTATGATGGCTTCTCAGTATTAACCTCTCTCCCTTCCCAAAGGGGAAGAGAAAGAGAATAATGGAGAGAGACTTGCAGATTGGAATAGAAAACTAAAACTTCTTTAATGAGAATAATAGCAATAAAATTAAATATATACAATAACAATACCAAACCCAACCCCCCGATGGCAATTACGTCACCATCACCACTGCTGCTGTGGGCAGGCACTGGGGAAGGCCCAGACTGGACTCGGTGGCAGAGGGGTACTGGATTCAGGAGCTGGATTCCAGACGAGTATTGAGGAATGCAGGGGTTGGGATTGAAGGCAGAACAGACAGAGTCTTCCACAGACACCGGCCACTGAAGAAGAGGGCTTGATGCTTGTGATCCCTCATCTTTATACCAAATATGACATATATGGGATGGTTTCACAGTTTGAATAGAAGCACCGAAAGATTTCTCTGTGACTTGTCTCAAAGGAGACAAATAGAGTCTCAGAGGGGATATTTTATCTCTCTCTGTGTCTGTCTGGGTGAAAATTAAAACGGACATGTGCTGGGGAAAGCCATGTGAATCCCGGCTTTTAATGGGTTCATTCACAGAAGCGTTTGATTGACATGTCTTGGATCCAAAGAGAATCAGAGAACCTGAGGGTTGGTCCACCCCTTTCCCCACA
>NW_010423264.1:44592-50013 GCF_000710305.1 Buceros rhinoceros silvestris
TGCTAAGGAGGAAGAGAAAGCAGGAGGGGTTCTTAGTCCCCCCGCTGCCATTTTAACTCATTACAGATGGAACACCTTGGTTAGTTTACGGTCACCTGCTCCTGTCTGCTCCTTCCCTCAGGTGCACAACTTCTCCACTGTGATACACAGGATTCAGCAGTGACCTTGGTCTTCACAGGAACCGGTATAAGCAAGAGCCTTTCTGCACACCAATTCCTGGTAGTAACTGTAAACATCAAGCACTGTCACTTCTAGCAGCAGACACTGTCTGCAAAAATATGCTGTTAACTTCAGAAAGTGTGGTCACTTAGAAGAGACCGAGGTGGAAAGTAAAATCACTTAACAGAATTAGTTCTGCTCTAACTCAGACCAGGACACTTTTTAAAAATTTTTTTATGCTCTTATCCTTGAAGTCTTTCCTTTCCATTTTTTCTGTCAACATTTCTTGGATTATAACTCTTTGGCACAATATATATTTAAAAGCTATTCATTTTTTTTTCATTCTTTAAGATTGTGTAACTAAATTGTATGCAACATGTACTGTCAACCTTATATAAAACACAGAAACAGTGTCAGTGATTAATCTTGTATGTTCTTCAAAATTGGATAAAGGGTTTATATCTGATTTTAGGCTGCCCTACAGCATTATTAAGCAGAACAGTTATTACAATCCAGTTCAGCAGAGTCTGTATATATGGATGGCTGTTTATTAACCACAAGACGATAGTTTAACACAAACTCCTCCTGCCTGGTTTTGCTTAAACTACAAGTGGTCATGTTTCTTCAAATACCCAGACGTGATTTTTCTGTTCCTCAAAACAGAAAATAGCACTGTGTAGTGATGATCTAATTCAGAAAGAGAAAATCTCTCATCCATATGAGAAAATAAACTAGTATTTGGAAGATAAGTACATGAATTTGAAGCTATTTGGAGGGGCGGGGTGGGAGAGGGCTGCGGACTTATCACAGATGCTTCCACTGGGATATTTAACCATATTATTTTTTTAAAGACAATATACTTTACCAATAAAATGCTATCAAGTCAGTTGAAGGTTAAATTTGGGCATCAAGGTTAAACTATGACACCAGCGCAAGAGAGTCAGATTCCATCTGGTCCTCCATAGAGTGTCTATAAGAGACTTTCCTTCCTTATCCTCAGAGCACTGACCTTGTAGCTGAAAAGGGTATTTGTAGCTTCTTTCTGCAATTATTCCTCCAACGTGCTTTCCTACCAGACAGGAAATTGTGCAATCACGTTGGCCATGCCTTTGTTTTACTGCACATTTCAGCTGAGAACTTCATGGCTTTTGAAGAAAATCTGCAAGTTCTTTCCCCCCAGCTTCCTGATACTGAAGGAAATCTCTTTGCTCAGTGGAGTTTAAGTCTTCTGTACAATTGCTCGCAGAGCTTGCAGCCTGACAGACAACAGCAACAGTGAAGAGCATAAGAAACTGAGGGCAGTCAAGGCAGAAACAAGCAGTCTGGGGACTCTTCAAGCCCACAGCAGAGGAGGAAGCTCTGATTACCACATGACGCTTGCTGCTAGTTCGACAGGGAAAATGGGGTTTCAGAACGCATGCACGCACTTTAATAGGGCAGACAGGTTGCTTCCAGCTATTGAGAAAGCAGCTGAGGCCGTGCACAGGACCCTCATCTCTACAGTTAGCTATACCCCAGCTCTGAATGCTGCAATAATTTTTGCCATGTGCAGTGCCTGTAGCACACTGATCAGCACACTGATGAGGAGACAAGGGGAATGGTTCTCGGAAGAAATGATCTACAACTCAGTCTCTGCTATAAAGGCACGGTTGCTTAGGAAAAAAGATATGTGTGATGGGAAGAAACTTTTACATTAAAACTAAACCATCCACTTTTGCTGTCCACTTAGTTTATGTACCTAGTACATTTCCTTTTTTGCTCACCTGTGGTGTTTAATCCCTCCCCATTTCCCAAAGCCCTCAACCCCATCCATCTCCCTTGAGAAGACCTCAAACAAAACAAAATTGCGTTGACCAACCTGATGAATGGTCCTAGAACTCAAAGCATCTCTACAGCCAAAAGGCAATTTTTAGCTTTCAAAAATACAGAATATACAAGGCCTCAGATGTCTAACTGAATAGTTCTGATTATATACAGTCAAGAGGGCAGTGGTACACACCTTGCATGGTTCCTTTCTCACTTGGATATGTATCATTTGCTATAATCTCAGAGCTGATTAGGTATCAAGGTGGGATTTAGCAAATCCTATTACTTCAAATCCTTTTTACCTTTTTTAGTATGAAATTAAGAAGTACAAACTTACTCCTTTTCTCCCAGTTACTTCTGTATGTAAATCAGAAAGTAAATGCATAGAATATTTAAATAAAGCTGCAAAAGGCCATATAAAATGCTATATTCTTTGGACTCACTTGAAGAAGTTTGATTCCAAACTACTGTTTTTGCAAGCACAAAATATCAGGATAACCTGGGTAAATCAACTGAAAACTAAAGCTGAGTACTGCAACAGACAAAGAATGAATATAAGTATATAGGTCTCCACACTCATTTCTTCCTGAAAAATTAGAAATGCTAAATTACTTTCTTAAAAAGTAATACAGCTATAGGACAATACATAATTCTTAAATGTGAAAGAATTTAATGGTCCATATGCTACCGAAGGAAATGAGTTTCTGAACTTATGATCAAATGCTTGTATGGAGAGTAACTGCCTCCTTCTCCCTGCAATATTTTTTCTGAATTATATTCCTCACAAGTAGTGTTTAAAATAATTTATTGGAAGGTATCATCACTCCTCCCTAGGTAGGAGGACAGAAGTGAGCGATGGTCTTAGCAAGGATTGCTTCTATGCATCACACAGTGAGCGCACCTCATCAGAAATGATGTTGTCCATTTAGGTAGAACAATGACATTTGTTATTCCGGGCTGCGAGGAGGCAGTTGCTTGACTTGGGGCTCTGTGTCCTGATAAACTGGAACTTACAGATCTGTTCCCAGTATGAAGGAAAATGCTTTTGAGACTGCGGTTTACATTATCATGGTGAGCATTCCTTCCTGGTTAGTTTGTGTCCTTACCCACTTGGCAGCTTCTCCTCTCCAGATCCAAGCTAGCCTTGTCATCTTTGTGGTGAAGAAGTAACTGAGATAATTGCATCATGTTATTTGACCTTCTGTTTTCTAAAACTTCACTTTGTGATGAGTTATTGTGGCCTTCTCACGTCAAGTGTTTCATGCAGTACAGCTCAGATGGTGTTTTTTTAGGACTCCTGATGTGAAGCAACATATTCTGTACTTCAGTGGAAAGCTTATGTTTTAGACTGCAAGATTTATGTTCTTGCCTGTGCAAGGGGTAAGCAGACTACTTGACTGTAATCGGTATATGCAAGATCAGATTTGGACTTGCAAGACCTCTCAGAATACCTACATCCTATCAATGGGAATTGCTGTGGTTCTGTCCCCTCTCTTGCATCAGCATGTTGCTTAACATATAGTTTTGTAATAAGCCACTTCAAGAGCTGATCTTGTTGAAAATTGCTTTTTATGTATACTTGATTTTTGGTTTAATTCCCCACACCAGCTCACTGTGGGTTTGCTCAAGCTCCAATGCTTCTCTGGTGAAGAGACTTAAAACATGCAACCGAAGCTAAGTGGACTGTGGAAGCTTGAACTTAATATTTGAAATTTTATCATCATTTTAGGAGAGGAAGAGAGGAAGGGAATGAAGGAACAACTTTGTACAGTATGTTGCAGTGGCTGTTGTTTACGTTTACATATAAATTAATATTCAAAGTTTAGGCTTTTTTTTTTCAATCTCTTTATCCTCTTTTGTGTTTGTTACCCTGCTTCTGTGTATGCTTAATCTTATTTTACAGCCATTTTCAGTGATAATATTTTGACCATTTGAGAAACATGGCCCTAGAGAACACTAATGACTATGTCAATCAAATATTTTTCAGACTTAAGGAATTACAGACTCCAGAGGGGCTCAAACTATACCTCGTTTTGCTGGACATTCCCTTCCTTCTTGGGAGAGTATCAGAGTGATTGATATATAAGCAATTGCTTTTTTTATCAAGTAACAAAAATGCTATCTCAGGGAGATCTTGAATTATTTATTCTGGTTAATTGTGTGGATAGTGGTTTGTTTTTTTTTCCTAGCAGAAAATAATCTTCTCTTCCACTCACTAATGTGGCTACTGCATTCACTCCAAACACGTGAAAGTTGAACTGAGTTTCTTCCTCTTCATGACATAGATCTTACATTTCTAAATACAGTGCCATAAATGCACAGCTTGTAAAGCTGTTTCTCTTTGTGTAAACCAAAAGTACATTGAGCAGGGGCCTGGAATCCTCCCGAATGTCTGTTCAAACAATGGAGCGGAAGGTTTATTACTTCTCTGTTCCAATCAAGGCAGTAACACAACCAAACATGGCTTCTGCCAAGTATTCTAGCTAGGAGCTGAAGGAATTTTCTAGAATGGAGTACACTTGTGGAAGCTGTCTTGCCTTCTATAAAATACTTCAATATATGTTGAGAGGGCAAGATGTGAGACACTGATAAGAGGTCTCCTCAGTCCTTCAATCTACAGAATAAAAGGATGTTTCTTCATAATGCGATTTTATGACTTCTTGTTTTTCTTCAAATGAGTGTCCCAAAATGAAACTTTTTGTTTCAGGCTGAAAGATCAATTTCATGTTAAATGGATCTGAACTTCTCTATTTCCCATCTCAATGAGAAAAAGATATGAGCTTGACACAAATCAAATATGATTTTCCTTTTTCTGTGATTCAACAGCAGAAGTCCCAGTTGATAGGAACTCAGAATGTTGAAGACCTTCACCCTGCCATTTTTATGAACATATCACTTCATTATTTAAACACCTTAATGTGAACAGCTATCAAGTACTGTCATCATCACGGCTTGGCTTTGCGAATGAAGATCTGGGAAGGGCTTTTCCCACGCTCACTGCAAGAGATGAGTGCACTCTTCGGGTCTGCGCGGTGGATTTTTTAGGTGAGGCGCAGCGTGCGCGGAACTGGCTCCACCCTTTACACCTGAGGTTCATCTGCCAGGGCCTAGCGAGCTTGGACGGTGACAGCGAAGTCCTCGGGTCGTAGGTTTGGTTAGAGTGTCCTTCTCTTAGATGGATGCCTTACAAGGCTAAACGAGCTCCATCTGCCCGGGTTTGGAGTCAGAGTTGTCCTTCTCCTAGGATGGCTGCCCGAAGGCCAGTGAGCCCATCCTGCCCATGGACACACTTTGTCTGACCCTTCAGCTGAGACCTGTCTGGCTTGGGAGACCCCACCAGAGGCACAAGCCACCACCACCACAGCTCTCAACCTCACAGGGGCACGCAAGCTCCTTCCCCACAGCAAGGGGGTGCCTGTGAAAGAGTCGCTGCTCTACCTCTGGACATCACAGACC